>NC_056448.1:35781122-35868622 GCF_018296145.1 Oncorhynchus tshawytscha
TCTCTCTCTCTTTCTCACTACCTCCATCCCCTCACTCTCTCTCTCTTTCTCACTACCTCCATCCCCCTCTCTCTCTCTCTCTTTCTCACTACCTCCATCCCCCACTCTCTCTCTCTTTCTCACTACCTCCATCCCCCTCACTCTCTCTCTCTTTCTCACTACCTCCATCCCCCTCTCTCTCTCTCTTTCTCACTACCTCCATCCCCCTCACTCTCTCTCTCTTTCTCACTACCTCCATCCCCCTCACTCTCTCTCTCTTTCTCACTACCTCCATCCCCCTCACTCTCTCTCTCTTTCTCACTACCTCCATCCCCCTCACTCTCTCTCTCTTTCTCACTACCTCCATCCCCCTCACTCTCTCTCTCTTTCTCACTACCTCCATCCCCCTCACTCTCTCTCTCTTTCTCACTACCTCCATCCCCCTCACTCTCTCTCTCTCTTTCTCACTACCTCCATCCCCCCCTCTCTCTCTCTCTCACTACCTCCATTCTCACTACCTCTCTTTCTCACCCCTCCATCCCCCTCTCTCTCTTTCTCACTACCTCCATCCCCCTCACTCTCTCTCTCTTTCTCACTACCTCCATCCCCCTCTCTCTCTCTCTCTTTCTCACTACCTCCATCCCCCTCACTCTCTCTCTCTTTCTCACTACCTCCATCCCCCTCACTCTCTCTCTCTTTCTCACTACCTCCATCCCCCTCTCAGAGAGAGGAGAAATCTCTCTTTCTCACTACCTCCATCCCCCTCTCTCTCTCTCTCTTTCTCACTACCTCCATCCCCCTCACTCTCTCTCTCTTTCTCACTACCTCCATCCCCCTCACTCTCTCTCTCTTTCTCACTACCTCCATCCCCCTCTCTCTCTCTCTCTTTCTCACTACCTCCATCCCCCTCACTCTCTCTCTCTTTCTCACTACCTCCATCCCCCTCACTCTCTCTCTCTTTCTCACTACCTCCATCCCCCCTCTCTCTCTCTCTTTCTCACTACCTCCATCCCCCTCACTCTCTCTCTCTTTCTCACTACCTCCATCCCCTCACTCTCTCTCTCTTTCTCACTACCTCCATCCCCCTCACTCTCTCTCTCTTTCTCACTACCTCCATCCCCCTCACTCTCTCTCTCTTTCTCACTACCTCCATCCCCCTCACTCTCTCTCTCTCTTTCTCACTACCTCCATCCCTCTCCTTGTGTATTTTAGGGTGTTTACTTGTCTCTCAGTCACTCTAGCGAACACATTGATCTCCTTTTGTGGTCTGAGGGGGCTGACCTATACACATCCTCCCCCTGTAGACTGCTGTGTGTGTGTGTGTGTGTGTGTGTGTGTGTGTGTGTGTGTGTGTGTGTGTGTGTGTGTGTGTGTGTGTGTGTGTGTGTGTGTGTGTGTGTGTGTGTCCTGCAGGACCAGGTTCTGGGTTGACCTATTGAGAGAGAGAGGGAGAAAGAACTCACAGAGAGAGGGAGAAAGAACAGAGAGAGAGGGAAAAAGAACACAGAGTGAGAGGGAGAAAGAACACAGAGAGAGAGAAAGAGGGAAAAAAGAACACAGAGAGAGAGGGAGAAAGAACACAGAGAGAGAGGGAGAAAGAACACAGAGAGAGGGAGAAAGAACACAGAGAGAGGGAGAAAGAACTCACAGAGAGAGGGAGAAAGAACACAGAGAGAGAGGGAGAAAGAACAGAAAGAGAGAGAGGGAGAAAGAACACAGAGAGAGGGAGAAAGAACACAGAGAGAGAGGGGAGAAAGAACAGAGAGAGGGAGGGAGAAAGAACAGAGAGAGAGGGAGAAAGAACACAGAGAGAGAGAGGGAGAAAGAACTCAGAGAGAGAGGGAGAAAGAAACAGAGAGAGAGGGAGAAAGAACACAGAGAGAGAGGGAGAAAGAACACAGAGAGAGAGAGGGAGAAAGAACAGAGAGAGAGGGAGAAAGAACACAGAGAGAGAGGGAGAAAGAAACAGAGAGAGAGGGAGAAAGAACACAGAGAGAGAGGGAGAAAGAACACAGAGAGAGAGGGAGAAAGAACACAGAGAGAGAGGGAGAAAGAACACAGAGAGAGAGGGAGAAAGAACACAGAGAGAGAGAGGGAGAAAGAACACAGAGAGAGAGGGAGAAAGAACAGAGAGAGAGGGAGAAAGAACACAGAGAGAGAGGGAGAAAGAACACAGAGAGAGAGGGAGAAAGAACACAGAGAGAGAGGGAGAAAGAACACAGAGAGAGAGGGAGAAAGAACACAGAGAGAGAGGGAGAAAGAACACAGAGAGAGAGGGAGAAAGAACACAGAGAGAGAGGGAGAAAGAACACAGAGAGAGAGGGAGAAAGAACAGAGAGAGAGGGAGAAAGAACACAGAGAGAGAGGGAGAAAGAACACAGGGAGAGGGAGAAAGAACACAGAGAGAGGGAGAAAGAACACAGAGAGAGAGGGAGAAAGAACACACAGAGGGAGAGGGAGAAAGAACACAGAGAGAGAGGGAGAAAGAACACAGAGAGAGAGGGAGAAAGAACACAGAGAGAGAGGGAGAAAGAACACAGAGAGAGAGGGAGAAAGAACACAGAGAGAGGGAGAAAGAACACAGAGAGAGAGGGAGAAAGAACACAGAGAGAGAGGGAGAAAGAACACAGAGAGAGAGGGAGAAAGAACACAGAGAGAGGGAGAAAGAAACACAGAGAGAGGGAGAAAGAACAGAGAGAGAGAGGGAGAAAGAACACAGAGAGAGAGGGAGAAAGAACACAGAGAGAGGGGGAAAGAACACAGAGAGAGGGAGAAAGAACACAGAGAGAGAGGGAGAAAGAACACAGAGAGAGGGAGAAAGAACACAGAGAGAGAAAGAGAGAGGAGGGAGAAAGAACACAGAGAGAGGGAGAAAGAACAGAGAGAGAGAGGGAGAAAGAACACACAGAGAGAGGGAGAAAGAACACAGAGAGAGAGGGAGAAAGAACACAGAGAGAGAGGGAGAAAGAACACAGAGAGAGAGGGAGAAAGAACACAGAGAGGGAGAAAGAACAGAGAGAGAGGGAGAAAGAACACAGAGAGAGAGGAGAAAGAACACAGAGAGAGAGGGAGAAAGAAACAGAGAGAGAGGGAGAAAGAACACAGAGAGAGAGGGAGAAAGAACACAGAGAGAGAGGGAGAAAGAACACAGAGAGAGAGGGAGAAAGAACACAGAGAGAGAGGGAGAAAGAACACAGAGAGAGGGAGAAAGAACACAGAGAGAGGGAGAAAGAACACAGAGAGAGAGGGAGAAAGAACACAGAGAGAGAGGGAGAAAGAACACAGAAAGAGAGAGGGAGAAAGAACACAGAGAGAGAGAGAGAAAGAACACAGAGAGAGAGGGAGAAAGAACAGAGAGAGAGGGAGAAAGAACACAGAGAGAGAGGGAGAAAGAACACAGAGAGAGAGGGAGAAAGAACACAGAGAGAGAGGGAGAAAGAACACAGAGAGAGAGGGAGAAAGAACACAGAGAGAGAGAGGGAGAAAGAACAGAGAGAGAGGGAGAAAGAACACAGGGAGAAAGAGAGAGGGAGAAAGAACACAGAGAGAGGGAGAAAGAACAGAGAGAGAGGGAGAAAGAACAGAGAGAGAGGGAGAAAGAACACAGAGAGAGAGGGAGAAAGAACACAGAGAGAGGGAGAAAGAACACAGAGAGAGAGGAGAAAGAACACACAGAGAGAGAGGGAGAAAGAACACAGAGAGAGAGGGAGAAAGAACACAGAGAGAGAGAAAGAGGGAGAAAGAACACAGAGAGAGAGGGAGAAAGAACACAGAGAGAGGAGGGAGAAAGAACACAGAGAGAGAGGGAGAAAGAACACAGAGAGAGAGGGAGAAAGAACACAGAGAGAGAGGGAGAAAGAACACACAGAGGGAGAGGGAGAAAGAACACAGAGAGAGAGAGAGAAAGAACACACAGAGAGAGGGAGAAAGAACACAGAGAGAGAGAGGGAGAAAGAACACAGAGAGAGGAAGAAAGAACACAGAGAGAGAGGGAGAAAGAACACACAGAGGGAGAGGGAGAAAGAACACAGAGAGAGAGGGAGAAAGAACACAGAGAGAGAGGGAGAAAGAACACAGAGAGAGAGGGAGAAAGAACAGAGAGAGAGGGAGAAAGAACACAGAGAGAGAGGGAGAAAGAACACAGAGAGAGAGGGAGAAAGAACACAGAGAGAGAGGGAGAAAGAACACAGAGAGAGAGGGAGAAAGAACAGAGAGAGAGAGAGGGAGAAAGAACACAGAGAGAGAGAGGGAGAAAGAACACAGAGAGAGAGGGAGAAAGAACAGAGAGAGAGGGAGAAAGAACACAGAGAGAGAGGGAGAAAGAACACAGAGAGAGAGGGAGAAAGAACACAGAGAGAGGGAGAAAGAACACAGAGAGAGAGGGAGAAAGAACACAGAGAGAGAGGGAGAAAGAACACAGAGAGAGAGGGAGAAAGAACACAGAGAGAGAGAGGGAGAAAGAACACAGAGAGAGAGAGGGAGAAAGAACACAGAGAGAGAGGGAGAAAGAACACAGAGAGAGAGGGAGAAAGAACACAGAGAGAGAGGGAGAAAGAACACACAGAGAGAGAGGGAGAAAGAACACAGAGAGAGAGGAGAAAGAACACACAGAGAGAGAGGGAGAAAGAACAGAGAGAGAGAGAGGGAGAAAGAACACAGAGAGAGGAAGAAAGAACACAGAGAGAGGGAGAAAGAACACACAGAGAGAGAGGGAGAAAGAACACAGAGAGAGAGAGAGGGAGAAAGAACACAGAGAGAGGAAGAAAGAACACAGAGAGAGGGAGAAAGAACACAGAGAGAGGGAGAAAGAACACAGAGAAAGAGGGAGAAAGAACACAGAGAGAGAGACAAATATGAAGGAAGCAAGTGAAAGAGAGAAACAGACGCACACACACATAGACAGTCACATAGACAGACAGAACAGAATAAATGGTCATGCCAATGCAGCTTTTTGAATTTGAATGAACCTTTTGCAAGAAATTCCATTTCAGATGACATATAGCACCAATCACACATGCTAGTCTTGTATCTTCATACATTCTAATTCATGCACCATAATAGTGACAGACAGAACTCACTAAATTGTGACAGAGCATCTCTTTAAATTAGCTGCTACCAGTGTTTGGATTCCATAGAGATTTAGTTAAGCCTATTTTAATCTCACACAACATGTTGTGACAATATTCCAAGATTGCTTTCTGTTAAAGGACCAATGCAGTAAAAAATAAATACAGATTTTCATGTGTTTTATATTATATTGAAACTATCACTGGAAAAGTATGATTTTTTTAATCAGTGCTATTTCCTGATAGTTGCTGGTTGGTTTGCATATGTGTGGAGAGTCGGCATTCCATTGTGACATCACCATGCAGTAAATTGGTTAATAGACCAATAACAAAGTGTGTTCCAAACCTCTCGGCCAATAACAGCTAGATCTCAGTTTCCCCCTCCCTACTCAGACCCATCCAGACAGTCTTAGCAAAACTCTTGCTTGATAAATAGTTTTTTGCTAATAAGTCTATTACATTAAGGTACCCAGAAATAATATGATGTTGAAATAAAAACGGCTACATTTGGCCTTTAACATGCTACATGTGTCAGAACACAGGTGGTTTGTGGGTGGATACAGACTACAGGTTACCTACAGGGGAAGACTATTACAGAAACATGGAAAACAGAACAACATTTAGAAAAAATTTATTAAATGTCCAATCTGGAATATTTGCATATTTATAACATTTTGATTTCATGGTCTGTCAGCCCACAGCTGTGTTTATTCATTTGAAGCTGGTTACATTTCTCAATCGCTATCCTTCGTTTTATATCTCAGGGCTACTTTTGGGCTGAAACACAAACCCCAGATTAGCTTCAATGAGGATGTTTTGTTGTGTTGTTTCCCAGGGAAGGATGCGCGTCTCTATGTGTTCAGACTGAGCATGCTGAAGAGAGGCTTGGAGGAGAGGCAGCTGGTTCGCACCAAGTGTGACAGCCGAGAGAACAAACTGGAAAAGACCAAAGGTTCACACACACACACACACACACACACACACACACACACACACAGGGGTGTCATGCACCCATTCTTTTGGAGGGGGCACAAAGTATGTGAGGATCGGGTGGGGGTGGTCCATCTGAGAATTTTTCTAACATCTGAAACAACTTGTTCCTGCAATCTAGAGGCATAATCATTATGCCTAATTCTACGTGAAAAGAAGAAAAAACCATATCGAAGCATAATCTCTTTATCTGTTAAATTGTCATTTTAATTAATGATGCACATTGATTCTTTAAGAACATTTATGCCTTATTACAACTGCCACACTGGTATCATAACCCAAGAATTCAAGCAATGTTTGTATTTTGTAAAGTCTAGCAACCTTGCCAGCACACATGTCAGCTAAGCTAGTTGGACAAACTGCTCTATATAGGAACATACAGGACTTTCAGACAGTATTCACTCTCCTTGACTTTTTCCACCTTTTGTTTTTACAACCTTAATTTAAAATGGATTCAATTATGATTTTGTGTCACCGCCCTACACACAATACCCCATAATGTCAAAGTGGAATTATGTTTTTAGACATTTTTACAAATGATTTAAAACTGAAAATCTGCAATGCCTTGAGTCAATAAGTATTCTATCCTTTGTTATGACAAGCCTAAATAAGTTCACGACTAAAGATTTGTTTAACAAGTCATAATAAGTTGCATAGACTAACTCTGTGTGCAAGTATAGTGTCACTTGAAACCCTCTCTGTAGCAGAGGGGAGTAGCAGAGGGAAGGATGGCAGAGGGAGGGATGGCAGAGGGAAGGATGGCAGAGGGAGGGATGGCAGAGGGAAGGATGGCAGAGGAAGGATGGCAGAGGGAGGGATGGCAGAGGAAGGATGGCAGAGGGAGGGATGGCAGAGGAGGGATGGCAGAGGGAAGGATGGCAGAGGGAGGGATGGCAGAGGGAAGGATGGCAGAGGGAGGGATAGCAGAGGGAAGGATGGCAGAGGGAGGGATGGCAGAGGGAAGGATGGCAGAGGGAGGGATGGCAGAGGGAAGGATGGCAGAGGGAGGGATGGCAGAGGGAAGGATGGCAGAGGGAGGGATGGCAGAGGGAGGGATGGCAGAGGAGGGATGGCAGAGGGAGGGATGGCAGAGGGAGGGATGGCAGAGGGAGGGATAGCAGAGGGAAGGATGGCAGAGGGAGGGATGGCAGAGGAAGGATGGCAGAGGGAGGGATGGCAGAGGAAGGATGGCAGAGGAAGGATGGCAGAGGGAGGGATGGCAGAGGGAAGGATGGCAGAGGGAGGGATGGCAGAGGGAAGGATGGCAGAGGGAGGGATAGCAGAGGGAAGGATGGCAGAGGGAGGGATAGCAGAGGAAGGATGGCAGAGGGAGGGATGGCAGAGGAGGGATGGCAGAGGGAGGGATGGCAGATAGAAGGATGGCAGAGGGAGGGATGGCAGAGGGAAGGATGGCAGAGGGAGGGATAGCAGAGGGAAGGATGGCAGAGGAGGGATGGCAGAGGGAGGGATGGCAGAGGGAGGGATGGCAGAGGGAAGGATGGCAGAGGGAAGGATGGCAGAGGGAAGGATGGCAGAGGGGAGGGATAGCAGAGGGAAGGATGGCAGAGGGAGGGATAGCAGAGGGAAGGATGGCAGAGGGAAGGATGGCAGAGGGAGGGATGGCAGAGGGAGGGATGGCAGAGGGAAGGATGGCAGAGGGAGGGATAGCAGAGGGAAGGATGGCAGAGGGAGGGATAGCAGAGGGAAGGATGGCAGAGGGAAGGATGGCAGAGGGAGGGATGGCAGAGGGAAGGATGGCAGAGGGAGGGATAGCAGAGGGAAGGATGGCAGAGGGAGGGATAGCAGAGGGAAGGATGGCAGAGGGAGGGATGGCAGAGGGAAGGATGGCAGAGGGGAGGGATAGCAGAGGGAAGGATGGCAGAGGGAGGGATAGCAGAGGAAGGATGGCAGAGGGAAGGATGGCAGAGGGAGGGATGGCAGAGGGAGGGATGGCAGAGGGAAGGATGGCAGAGGGAGGGATAGCAGAGGAAGGATGGCAGAGGGAGGGATAGCAGAGGGAAGGATGGCAGAGGGAAGGATGGCAGAGGGAGGGATGGCAGAGGGAAGGATGGCAGAGAGGGATAGCAGAGGGAAGGATGGCAGAGGGAGGGATAGCAGAGGGAAGGATGGCAGAGGGAGGGATGGCAGAGGGAGGGATGGCAGAGGGAAGGATGGCAGAGGGAGGGATGGCAGAGGGAAGGATGGCAGAGGGAGGGATAGCAGAGGGAAGGATGGCAGAGGGAGGGATAGCAGAGGGAAGGATGGCAGAGGGAGGGATGGCAGAGGGAAGGATGGCAGAGGAGGGATAGCAGAGGGAAGGATGGCAGAGGGAGGGATGGCAGAGGGAGGGATAGCAGAGGGAAGGATGGCAGAGGGAGGGATGGCAGAGGTAAGGATGGCAGAGGGAAGGATGGCAGAGGGAAGGATAGCAGAGGGAGGGATGGCAGAGGTAAGGATGGCAGAGGGAAGGATGGCAGAGGGAAGGATGGCAGAGGAAGGATGGCAGAGGGAGGGATAGCAAAGGGAGGGATAGCAGAGGGGATAGCAGAGGAGGGTAGCAGAGAGAGGGATAGCAGAGGGGATAGCAGAGGGAGGGATAGCAGAGGGAGGGTAGCAGAGGGAGGGGTAGCAGAAGGAGGGATAGCAGAGGGAGGGTAGCAGAGGGGATAGCAGAGGGAGGGGTAGCAGAGGGAGGGATAGCAGAGGGAGGGATAGCAGAGGAGGGTAGCAAAGGGAGGGATAGCAGAGGGAGGGTAGCAGAGGGAAGG
This sequence comes from Oncorhynchus tshawytscha, assembly GCF_018296145.1. Taxonomy (NCBI): domain Eukaryota; kingdom Metazoa; phylum Chordata; class Actinopteri; order Salmoniformes; family Salmonidae; genus Oncorhynchus; species Oncorhynchus tshawytscha. Next base: position 35,789,926 of record NC_056448.1, read on the forward strand.
ATGGCAGAGGGAGGGATAGCAAAGGGAGGGATAGCAGAGGGGATAGCAGAGGGAGGGTAGCAGAGGGATGGATAGCAGAGGGGATAGCAGAGGGAGGGGTAGCAGAGGGAGGGATATCAGAGGAGGGTAGCAGAGGGAGGGGTAGCAGAAGGAGGGATAGCAGAGGGAGGGTAGCAGAGGGAGGGGTAGCAGAGGGGATAGCAGAGGGAGGGATAGCAGAGGGAGGGTAGCAAAGGGAGGGGTAGCAAAGGGAGGGGTAGCAGAGGGAGGGATAGCAGAGGGAGGGTAGCAAAGGGATGGATAGCAGAGGGAGGGATAGCAGAGGGAGGGTAGCAAGGGAGGGTAGCAGAGGGAGGAGTAGCAGAGGGAGGGATAGCAGAGGGGATAGCAGACGGAGGATAGCAGAGGGAGGGATAGCAGAGGGGATAGCAGAGGGAGGGTAGCAGAGGGAGGGATAGCAGAGGGAGGGATAGCAGAGGGGTTAGCAGAGGGAGGGTAGCAGAGGGAGGGGTAGCAGAAAGAGGGATAGCAGAGGGAGGGATAGCAGAGGGGATAGCAGAGGGAGGGTAGCAGAAGGAGGGATAGCAGAGGGAGGGTAGCAGAGGGAGGGGTAGCAGAGGGAGGGATAGCAGAGGGGATAGCAGAGGGAGGGATATCAGAGGGAGGGTAGCAGAGGGAGGGGTAGCAGAAGGAGGGATAGCAGAGGGAGGGTAGCAGAGGGAGGGGTAGCAGAGGGGATAGCAGAGGGAGGGATAGCAGAGGGAGGGTAGCAAAGGGAGGGGTAGCAAAGGGAGGGGTAGCAGAGGGAGGGGTATCAGAGGGAGGGTAGCAGAGGGAGGGGTAGCAGAGGGAGGGATATCAGAGGGAGGGTAGCAGAGGGAGGGGTAGCAGAAGGAGGGATAGCAGAGGGAGGGTAGCAGAGGGAGGGGTAGCAGAGGGGATAGCAGAGGGAGGGATAGGAGCCAGAGGGAGGGATAGCAGAGGGAGGGTAGCAAAGGGAGGGGTAGCAAAGGGAGGGATAGCAGAGGGAGGGTAGCAAAGGGAGGGGTAGCAGAGGGAGGGGTAGCAGAGGGAGGGATATCAGAGGGAGGGTAGCAGAGGGAGGGGTACCAGAAGGAGGGATAGCAGAGGGAGGGTAGCAGAGGGAGGGGTAGCAGAGGGGATAGCAGAGGGAGGGATAGCAGAGGGAGGGATAGCAGAGGGAGGGTAGCAAAGGGATGAATAGCAGAGGAGGGATAGCAGAGGGAGGGTAGAAAAGGGAGGGTAGCAGAGGGAGGGGTAGCAGAGGGAGGGGTAGCAGAGGGTGGGGGAAGCAGAGGGAGGGGTAGCAGAGGGAGGGGTAGCAGAGTGAGGGGTAGCAGAGGGAGGGATAGCAGAGGGAGGGGTAGCAGAGGGAGGGGTAGCAGAGGGAGGGGTAGCAGAGGTAGGGGTAGCAGAGGGAGGGGTAGCAGAGTGAGGGGTAGCAGAGGGAGGGATAGCAGAGGGAGGGGTAGCAGAGGGAGGGGTAGCAGAGGGAGGGGTAGCAGAGTGAGGGGTAGCAGAGGGAGGGATAGCAGAGGGAGGGGTAGCAGAGGGAGGGGTAGCAGAGGGAGGGGTAGCAGAGGGAGGGGTAGCAGAGGGAGGGATAGCAGAGGGAGGGGTAGCAGAGGGTGGGGGAAGCAGAGGGAGGGGTAGCAGAGGGAGTGGTAGCAGAGTGAGGGGTAGCAGAGGGAGGGATAGCAGAGGGAGGGGTAGCAGAGGGAGGGGTAGCAGAGGGAGGGGTAGCAGAGGTAGGGGTAGCAGAGGGAGGGGTAGCAGAGTGAGGGATAGCAGAGGGAGGGGTAGCAGAGGGAGGGGTAGCAGAGGGAGGGGTAGCAGAGTGAGGGGTAGCAGAGGGAGGGATAGCAGAGGGAGGGGTAGCAGAGGGAGGGGTAGCAGAGGGAGGGGTAGCAGAGGGAGGGGTAGCAGAGGCAGATCAGAGGGAGGGATAGCAGAGTGAGGGGTAGCAGAGGGAGGGATAGCAGAGGGTGGGGGTAGCAGAGGGAGGGGTAGCAGAGGGAGGGGTAGCAGAGGCAGATAGCAGAGGGAGGGGTAGCAGAGGGAGGGGTAGCAGAGGCAGATAGCAGAGGGAGGGGTAGCAGAGGGAGGGGTAGCAGAGTGAGGGGTAGCAGAGGGGAGGGATAGCAGAGGGTGGGGGGTAGCAGAGGGAGGGGGTAGCAGAGTGAGGGGTAGCAGAGTGAGGGGTAGCAGAGGGAGGGATAGCAGAGGGAGGGGTAGCAGAGGGAGGGGTAGCAGAGGCAGATAGCAGAGGGAGGGGTAGCAGAGGCAGATAGCAGAGGGAAGGATAGCAGCAGCACTCAAAGAGGAATGTGCTCAGAGTAATAGTAATAATAGTAATAATTTGCTCAGAGTAATATAAATAATAGTAATAACAGTAATAATAATACTAATAGTAATAACAGTAATGGTAATAATAATAATAGTAATAATAGTAATAGTAGTAATAATTCCATTGCTCTATTGCATACTGTAGCTAACCACTCAAACATATTCTTCCCCTCTCTTTTTCTCTCTCACACACCTTTATCCTCTCTCACTCCTCTTCTCCTCTGCCTTTTCTCTTCCACTCTCTCCACCTCACCCTTCCTCGCTGTCCCAGGGTGTCACCTATACTCCATCAACACCCACCATGGGTCAGAGTTGAGGATCGTGGCGGCCATCAGGAATAAGCTCCTCCTCATCACCAGGAAACAGCCCCGCCTCGACGGCCTAGGCACCCTCGCTGCTGCAACCCACTCGCCCGTGGACCAGTTCCAGTACATACGGGTGAGAGAAACTGTACACACAAGTGGACCCATACAGACTCGCGCAGTTTAATCACACACAGAAACACACACAACACTTACACATTCTTTGGGGGAATTATTGAATGAGTTCAACAAGTCAATAATCAGTATACCTTCCAAGTAAAATACAATCTAATTTTATTTGTCACATGCGCCAAACACAACTGGTGTAAACTTTACCGTGAAATGCTTACTTACAAACCTTTCCCCGCCCAAAAAAATTGTAACACAAGAAGGATTTAAATAAAATACACAAGAATGGAGCGTAACCAGTACCAGATCAATGTGGAGCTATATACAGGGAGTAACCAGTACCAGATCAATGTGGAGCTATATACAGGGAGTACCAGTACCAGATCAATGTGGAGCTATATACAGGGAGTAACCAGTACCAGATCAATGTGGAGCTATATACAGGGAGTAACCAGTACCAGATCAATGTGGAGCTATATACAGGGAGTACCAGTACCAGATCAATGTGGAGCTATATACAGGGAGTAACCAGTACCAGATCAATGTGGAGCTATATACAGGAGTAACCAGTACCAGATCAATGTGGAGCTATATACAGGAGTAACCAGTACCAGATCAATGTGGAGCTATATACAGGGAGTACCAGTACCAGATCAATGTGGAGCTATATACAGGGAGTAACCAGTACCAGATCAATGTGGAGCTATATACAGGGAGTAACCAGTACCAGATCAATGTGGAGCTATATACAGGGAGTACCAGTACCAGATCAACGTGGAGCTATATACAGGGAGTACCAGTACCAGATCAATGTGGAGCTATATACAGGGAGTAACCAGTACCAGATCAATGTGGAGCTATATACAGGGAGTAACCAGTACCAGATCAATGTGGAGCTATATACAGGGAGTAACCAGTACCAGATCAATGTGGAGCTATATACAGGGAGTACCAGTACCAGATCAATGTGGAGCTATATACAGGGAGTAACCAGTACCAGATCAATGTGGAGCTATATACAGGGAGTAACCAGTACCAGATCAATGTGGAGCTATATACAGGGGGAGTAACCAGTACCAGATCAATGTGGAGCTATATACAGGGAGTAACCAGTACCAGATCAATGTGGAGCTATATACAGGGAGTAACCAGTACCAGATCAATGTGGAGCTATATACAGGGAGTAACCAGTACCAGATCAATGTGGAGCTATATACAGGGAGTAACCAGTACCAGATCAATGTGGAGCTATATACAGGGAGTAACCAGTACCAGATCAATGTGGAGCTATATACAGGGAGTAACCAGTACCAGATCAACGTGGAGCTATATACAGGGAGTAACCAGTACCAGATCAATGTGGAGCTATATACAGGGAGTAACCAGTACCAGATCAACGTGGAGCTATATACAGGGAGTAACCAGTACCAGATCAATGTGGAGCTATATACAGGAGTACCAGATCAATGTGGAGCTATATACAGGGAGTAACCAGTACCAGATCAATGTGGAGCTATATACAGGGAGTACCAGTACCAGATCAATGTGGAGCTATATACAGGGAGTAACCAGTACCAGATCAATGTGGAGCAATATACAGGGAGTACCAGATCAATGTGGAGCTATATACAGGGAGTACCAGTACCAGATCAATGTGGAGCTATATACAGGGAGTAACCATTACCAGATCAATGTGGAGCTATATACAGGGAGTACCAGATCAATGTGAAGCTATATACAGGGAGTACCAGTACCAGATCAATGTGGAGCTATATACAGGGATTAACCAGTACCAGATCAATGTGGAGCTATATACAGGGAGTACCAGTACCAGATCAATGTGGAGCTATATACAGGGAGTACCAGTACCAGATCAATGTGGAGCTATATACAGGGAGTACCAGATCAATGTGGAGCTATATACAGGGAGTAACCAGTACCAGATCAATGTGGAGCTATATACAGGGAGTACCAGATCAATGTGGAGCTATATACAGGGAGTACCAGTACCAGATCAATGTGGAGCTATATACAGGGAGTACCAGATCAATGTGGAGCTACATACAGGGAGTACCAGTACCAGATCAATGTGGAGCTATATACAGGAGTACCAGTACCAGATCAATGTGGAGCTATATACAGGGAGTACCAGATCAATGTGGAGCTATATACAGGGAGTACCAGTACCAGATCAATGTGGAGCTATATACAGGGAGTACCAGTACCAGATCATTGAGGAGCTATATACAGGGAGTACCAGTACCAGATCAATGTGAAGTTACTGTATAAACAGGGAGTACCAGATCAATGTGCATGAAGGCAGGGTAAAGTGACTAGGCATCAGGATAGATAATAAGGTATTTGAGGTAGGTATGTACATGAAGGCAGGGTAAAGTGACTAGGCATCAAGATAGATTATAATAAGGTATTTGAGGTAGATATGTACATGAAGGCAGGGTAAAGTGACTAGGCATCAGGATAGATAATAATAAGGTATTTGAGGTAGGTATGTACATGAAGGCAGGGTAAAGTGACTAGGCATCAGGATAGATAATAATAAGGTATTTGAGGTAGGTATGTACATGAAGGCAGGGTAAAGTGACTAGGCATCAGGATAGATAATAATAAGGTATTTGAGGTAGGTATGTACATGAAGGCAGGGTAAAGTGACTAGGCATCAGGATAGATAATAATAAGGTATTTGAGGTATAATGTACATGAAGGCAGGGTAATGTGACTAGGCATCAGGATAGATAATAATAAGGTATTTGAGGTAGATATGTACATGAAGGCAGGGTAATGTGACTAGGTGTCACGCCCTGGTCAAAGTATTTTGTGTTTATCTTTATGTATTTGGTCAGGCCAGGGTGTGGCATGGGGTTTTTGTAATTGTGGTGTGTTTGTCTTGGGGTTTTGGTGTTGGTATTGGGATTGTAGCTTAGTGGGTTATCTAGCAAAGTCTATGGCTGTCTGGAGTGGTTCTCAATCAGAGGCAGGTGCTTATCGTTGTCTCTGATTGGGAACCATATTTAGGCAGCCATATTCTTTGAGTTTGTCGTGGGTGATTGTCCTTAGTGTGTATCAGCAGGTGTATCTCACTGATCATCCCTAAAGCCAACACCTCATTTGGCCGCCTTTCGTTCCAGTACTCTGCTGCCTGTGACTGGAACGAATTGCAAAAATCGCTGAAGTTGGAGACTTTTATCTCCCTCACCAACTTCAAACATCAGCTATCTGAGCAGCTAACCGATCGCTGCAGCTGTACATAGTCTATTGGTAAATAGCCCACCCATTTTCACCTACCTCATCCCCATACTGTTTTTATTTATTTACTTTTCTGCTCTTTTGCACACCAATATCTCTACCTGTACATGACCATCTGATCATATATCACTCCAGTGTTAATCTGCAAAATTGTAACTATTCGTCTACCTCCTCATGCCTTTTGCACACATTGTACATTGTATATAGACTCCCCCTTTGTTTTCTACTGTGTTATTGACTTGTTAATTTGTTTATTCCATGTGTAACTCTGTGTTGTCTGCTCACACTGCTATGCTTTATCTTGGCCAGGTCGCAGTTGTAAATGAGAACTTGTTCTCAACTAGCCTACCTGGTTAAATAAAGGTGAAATAAAATAAAAAATAAAAAGTGTCCTATGTGTACTCTCGGTTAGTTTGCACTAGATTAGGCTGTTTCGGTTTCGATTACGTTTATTGTTTTGTGTAGTGTTCGTGTTTCTTTGTTTGATTAAACATGAATCTCAATCGACACGCTGCAGTTTGGTCCGACTCTCCTTCATCACCACTATAAAACCGTTACAGAATCACCCACCACCAACGGACCAAGCGGCGTGTCAACAGGTAGGAGAAGCCGAAAAAGGAGATGCTAAATAAGGATTTCTGGACATGGGAGGAAATCCTCGACGGGAGAGGACCCTGGGCTAAACCAGGGGAGTGTAGCCGCCCAAAGGAGCAACAGGAGAAGAGGCAACAGAGGCAGCAGCAGCAGGAGCAGCAGCAGCTACAGTGGGAGAGGTTGCACCACCTGGAGAAATGGACATGGGAGGAGGAATTGGACGGTAAAGGACCCTGGAATCAGCCTGGAGATTATTGTCGCCCCAAAGCCGAGCTGGAGGCAGCAAAAGCAGAGAGGCGGCATTATGAGGAGCTAGCACGGCAGAGCGGATGGAAGCCCGAGAGTCAGCCCCTAAAAATTTCTTGGGGGGCTTACAGGGAGTATGGCTATGCCAGGTAGGAGACCTGCGCAAACTCCCTGTGCTTACCGGGGGCTGGAGAGACCGGGCAGGCACCGTGTTATGCTGTGGAGCGCACGGTGTCTCCAGTGCGGGTGCACAGCCCGGTTCGGTATATTCCAGCTCCGCGAATCGGCCGGGCTAGATTGAGCGTCGAGCCAAATGCCATGAAGCCAGCTCTACGCATCTGGTCCCCAGTGCGTCTCCTTGGGCCGGCTTACATGGCACCAGCCTTGCGCTCGGTGTCTCCGGTTCGCCTGCATAGCCCAGTGCGGGCTATTCCACCTCGCCGCACTGGCAGGGCAACCGAGAGCATTCAACCAGGTAAGGTTGGGCAGGCTCGGTGCTCAAGAGCTCCAGTGCGCCTGCACGGTCCGGTCTATCCAGTACCACCTCCACAACCCAGCCCTCCGGTAGCAGCTCCCCGCACCAGGCTTCCTGTGCGTGTCCTCGGTCCAGTACCACCAGTACCAGCACCACGCATCAGGCCTACAGTGCGCCTCGCCTCTCCAGCGCTGTCGGAGCCTTTCTCCTCTCCTGCGCTGCCGGAGTCTCCCGCCTATCTAGCGCTGTTAGAGCTTTCCTCATCTCCAGCGCTGCCGGAGTCTCCCGCCTGTTCAGCGCAGCCAGAGCCTTCCTCCGACACAGCGCTGCAGGAGTCTCCCGCCTGTTCAGCGCAGCCAGAGCTGCCAGTCTGCATGAAGCAGCCAGAGCTGTCAGTCTGCATGAAGCAGCCAGTCTACATGGAGCAGCCAGAGCTGTCAGTCTGCATGGAGCAGCCAGAGCTGTCAGTCTACATGAAGCAGCCCGAGCTGCCAGTCTGCATGAAGCAGCCAGTCTACATGGAGCAGCCAGAGCTGTCAGTCTGCATGAAGCAGCCAGAGCTGTCAGTCTGCATAGAGCAGCCAGTCTGCATGGAGCTGCCAGTCTGCAAGGAGCTGCCAGTCTGCAAGGAGCTGCCAGTCTGCAAGGAGCTGCCAGTCTGCAAGGAGCTGCCAGTCTGCAAGGAGCTGCCAGTCTGCACGGAGCTGTCAGTCTGCAAGGAGCTGTCAGTCTGTAAGGAGCTGCCAGTCTGCAAGGAGCTGCCAGTCAGCACGGAGCCGCCAGAGCGGTCAGTCTGTAAGAAGCCGCCAGAGCTGTCAGCCTATATGGAGCAGCTAGTGCCGCCAGTCTGCCCAGCGTCGCCAGTCTGCCCAGCATCGCCAGTCTGCCCAGCATCGCCAGTCTGCCCAGCATCGCCGGTCTGCCCAGCACCGCCGGTCTGCCCAGCACCGTCGGTCTGCCCAGCGTCGCCGGTCTGCCCAGCGTCGCCGGTCTGCCCAGCGCCGCCGGTCTGCCCAGCGCCGCCGGTCTGCCCAGCGCCGCCGGTCTGCCCAGCGCCGCCGGTCTGCCCAGCGTCGCCGGTCTGCCCAGCGCCGCCGGTCTGCCCAGCGCCGCCAGGCTGCCCAGCGCCGCAAGGCTGCCCAGCGCCGCCAGATCTGCCAGTCAGCCAGACTCTTCCAGATCTGCCAGTCAACCAGACTCTTCCAGATCTGCCAGTCAACCAGACTCTTCCAGATCTGCCAGTCAACCAGACTCTTCCAGATCTGCCAGTCAACCAGACTCTTCCAGATCTGCCAGTCAACCAGACTCTTCCAGATCTGCCAGTCAGCCAGGATCTGCCAGTCAGCCAGGATCTGCTGAAACCACCAGCCAGCCAGGATCTGGTAGATCTATCTACCTGCCTGAGCTTCCTCTCACTCCTGAGCTTCCTCTCACTCCTGAGCTTCCTCTCACTCCTGAGCTTCCTCTCACTCCTGAGCTTTCTCTCACTCCCGAGCTTCCCCTTAGTCCCGAGCTGCCTCAGTCCCGAGCTGTCCTTCAGTCCCGATCTGCTCCTCAGTCCAGTGGGGTTCTGGGTGAGGACTACTAGGCCATGGTCGGCGGGGACTAAGACATTAACTGAGTGGGGTCCACGTCCCGCGCCGGAGCCGCCACCATGGACAGACGCCCACCCGGACCCTCCCTATTGTTTTGAGGTGCGTTCGGGAGTCCGCACCTTAGGGGGGGGGGGTTCTGTCACGCCCTGGTCAAAGTATTTTGTGTTTATCTTTATGTATTTGGTCAGGCCAGGGTGTGGCATGGGGTTTTTGTAATTGTGGTGTGTTTGTCTTGGGGTTTTGGTGTTGGTATTGGGATTGTAGCTTAGTGGGTTATCTAGCAAAGTCTATGGCTGTCTGGAGTGGTTCTCAATCAGAGGCAGGTGCTTATCGTTGTCTCTGATTGGGAACCATATTTAGGCAGCCATATTCTTTGAGTTTGTCGTGGGTGATTGTCCTTAGTGTCCTATGTGTACTCTCGGTTAGTTTGCACTAGATTAGGCTGTTTCGGTTTCGATTACGTTTATTGTTTTGTGTAGTGTTCGTGTTTCTTTGTTTGATTAAACATGAATCTCAATCGACACGCTGCAGTTTGGTCCGACTCTCCTTCATCACCACTAGAAAACCGTTACACTAGGCATCAGGATAGATAATAATAAGGTATTTGAGGTAGGTATGTACATGAAGGCATGGTAATGTGACTAGGCAGCAGGATAGATAATAATAAGGTATTTGAGGTAGATATGTACATGAAGGCATGGTAACGTGACTAGGCAGCAGGATAGATAATAATAAGGTATTTGAGGTAGATATGTACATGAAGGCATGGTAACGTGACTAGGCATCAGGATAGATAATAATAAGGTATTTGAGGTAGGTATGTACATGAAGGCATGGTAACGTGACTAGGCAGCAGGATAGATAATAATAAGGTATTTGAGGTAGATATTTGATTTGATTTGATTTGATATGTACATGAAGGCATGGTAATGTGACTAGGCAGCAGGATAGATAATAATAAGGTATTTGAGGTAGATATGTATATGAAGGCAGGGTAAAGTGACTAGGCATCAGGATAGATAATATTAAAAGTAAAATAAAGAATAGAGTAGCAGCAGAAAATGATGTGTAAAAGTTTGTGTGTGTTATGTGTGGGAGTGTCAATGTAGTATGTGTGAGTGAGTGTGTATATGGTGTGTATAGTCTAGTGAGTGTGTATATGGTGTGTATAGTCTAGTGAGTGTGTATATAGTGTGTATAGTCTAGTGAGTGTGTATATGGTGTGTATAGTCTAGTGAGTGTGTATATAGTGTGTATAGTCTAGTGAGTGTGTATATGGTGTGTATAGTCTAGTGAGTGTGTATATAGTGTATATAGTCTAGTGAGTGTGTATATAGTGTGTATAGTCTAGTGAGTGTGTATATAGTGTGTATAGTCTAGTGAGTGTGTATATGGTGTGTATAGTCTAGTGAGTGTGTATATGGTGTGTATAGTCTAGTGAGTGTGTATATGGTGTGTATAGTCTAGTGAGTGTGTATATGGTGTGTATAGTCTAGTGAGTGTGTATATAGTGTGTATAGTCTAGTGAGTGTGTATATAGTGTGTATAGTCTAGTGAGTGTGTATATAGTGTGTATAGTCTAGTGAGTGTGTATATGGTGTGTATAGTCTAGTGAGTGTGTATATAGTGTGTATAGTCTAGTGAGTGTGTATATAGTGTGTATAGTCTAGTGAGTGTGTATATAGTGTGTATAGTCTAGTGAGTGTGTATATAGTCTAGTGAGTGTGTATATGGTGTGTATAGTCTAGTGAGTGTGTATATGGTGTGTATAGTCTAGTGAGTGTGTATATAGTGTGTATAGTCTAGTGAGTGTGTATATGGTGTGTATAGTCTAGTGAGTGTGTATATGGTGTGTATAGTCTAGTGAGTGTATATGGTGTGTATAGTCTAGTGAGTGTGTATATAGTGTGTATAGTCTAGTGAGTGTGTATATAGTGTGTATAGTCTAGTGAGTGTGTATATAGTGTGTATAGTCTAGTGAGTGTGTATATGGTGTGTATAGTCTAGTGAGTGTGTATATGGTGTGTATAGTCTAGTGAGTGTATATGGTGTGTATAGTCTAGTGAGTGTGTATATGGTGTGTAAAGTCTAGTGAGTGTGTATAGGGTCAGTGCAGATAGTTCAGGTACCGTTAATTGAATATTTAGGCTGTTTAGCAGTCTGGTTATTTAACAGTCTTATGGCTTGTGGGTAGAAGCTGTCTTGGAGCCTGTTGGTCTGAGAGCCGATGCTCCGGTACCGTTTGCTGGAAGGTAACAGAGTGAACAGTCTATGGCTTGGGTGGCTGGAGTCTTTGGGTGGCTGGAGTCTTTGGGTGGCTGGAGTCTTTGGGTGGCTGGAGTCTTTGGGTGGCTGGAGTCTTTGGGTGGCTGGAGTCTTTGGGTGGCTGGAGTCAAAGGTCCTGGATGGCAGGGAGTTCGGCCCCAGTGATGTACTGGGCTGTCCGCACCACCCTCTGTAGAGCTTTGCGGTCAAGGGCGGTGCCTTTGCCATACCAAGCGGTGATGTAGCCAGTTAAGATGCTCTCGGCGGTGCAGTTGTAGAACTTCTTGAGCTATTCCATTGAGCATTAGAAGGTCAGCATTTCACCACAGCTAAGGGAGCTAGTGAATGAGGAGAGGCTCATACAGGCTCACACAGGCATGCATTCACACACACACACACACACACACACACACACACACACACACCTGTGTGAGGCCCACCCACCTGACCTGACCCCCCTCCCCCTAGGAGATCTGTCTGTGTGACGCTCCAGTAGTCATGGCCCTAGTGGACGGTCCTACAGGAGAGAACGACAACATGATCTGTGTGGCCTACAAACACCAGTTTGACCTGATCAACGAGAGCACTGGGGACGCATACAGGCTCCACCATGTAGACGCCAACCGGGTGAGACCTCCTAACAATATGATTTATGTTGTTATTTACATTGGCTTCCACTTACCTGGTTGGTTGACGGAGGAGAGAGCTCAACAATGAAGGGGAATAGTTACAGTTTAGAGGAGAACAGTTAAAGATGGGCCAATGAATGACAATTGAGTAGAATAAATTCAATACAGTGCTCTTCTCTGCCATGTGCACACAGGTCAACTTTGTGGCAGCCATCGATGTGTACGAGGATGGGGAGGCTGGTCTTTTGTTGTGTTACAATTGTGAGTCTCCATTTATCTGGGGTATTTCTACACTCTACACTCTTAGAAAATAAAGGTACGGTATTGTTAGTTGGGTTATAAAAAAATATAAAAATACATATAATGTACCTTCAGAGGTACACATAATGACGTCACATGGTACTGTTCGGTAGCTTTTAGGGTACATGTGCGAATAAATAGTATAATGGTACATTTTTGTACCCCATATTTGACCCTAAAACTTGTAGGCTGTAGTAGGGTAAAACTACCCCTCAAGGCCTTATGAAGAGTTTAATTACAATGATAACATACAACTTGGAATTCAGTTGGTGAAGGCCACAGGAATGAAAATGAACGAATTCAACAACCATGTATCTGTCACAAACACATACAGTCATGGTTGGTAACCTCAAAGGCAAGGCACACTGGGAAATGATATTGGAGGCATGGCTTAGTGGGGTTGTGGCATTCATTAGTTATTTTTGGCCACTCATGAGTAAAAGTGTTGTACCAGTTTAAGTGGTCTATCAGAATTACATGTTTGTCACTTATAGAGAACATATTGCTTTGTCACTGTAGTGTTACGATATAAAGGCAAGGTACTGGAGGAAGGTACTCTCTGAGGTATGAACTGGGGTACAATTATGCACCTAAAACTAAAAGTACAAAGGAGATTCCTTACAGTGAGATTCCACCCCAGGGACCAGCGGCTGTACTCCTTTAGGATCAAGTCTAAACCTTTATTTCTGAGGGTGTAGTAACGTTTGAATATATATTATACATTGTCCTCAACACCCATATATACAAGGTTCCTATATATACAAGGTTCCTACATATACAAGGTTCCTACATATACAAGGTTCTTATATATACAAGGTTCCTACATATACAAGGTTCCTACATATACAAGGTTCCTATATATACAAGGTTCCTACATATACAAGGTTCCTATATATACAAGGTTCCTATATATACATGGTTCCTATATATACAAGGTTCCTATATATACAAGGTTCCTATATATACAAGGTTCCTATATATACAAGGTTAACGACTGTGTTTCTATATTTAGACTTATGTTTCTAAACTCGTCTTTCTGTGCAGATACTTGTTCCTGTCATGACTTAACAATGACATGGTATAAAGGCATATCGAGTCACTAATATATCCATTCTGATACTGTATATCTCATATGTTCCCCAGATATCTGTTCCTATAAGAAGGTGTGTCCGTTCAATGGGTCCACCCCTATGATCCAGTCTAACGCCTCTGACTTACACTTCAGCTGGAACCAGATGCCCAACGCCATCGGTGAGTAGCACTGGTAACCATAGCAACCAGCAGCCCCACCCTACCCCTCCCCACACCCCGCTCCCTCCCTTGGTCAGCACAGCCTCCGGCCCTGGCCTGAGCCCCGTCACCATGGTAACATGCAGCGGGTGGCCACCCAGGCTAGGTCGTCCAGAGTGTTTGTCTGTTGGAGTCTGTGTTTGTTTCTGATGATGAAAGCAGAGAATGGCTGGCTAAAGATACATCACACAAGCTACAGTTTCTCTTATGTTAGTATGTGTATGTTTTGTACTGTCATGCTGCTTTGACAAACCAATTTTACCCTTAGGATTCATTTATTAGGACATTATCTATCCAAACCATCTATCCGAATCTATCAGCTCCATTCAGCCAGGTGTTCTTCAGAAGGTTGATGCTGTGCTTTGGAATCAGAATGACTTCATAGTCATGCACTCATTATTACTGTTGATTCTCCGTTCTGCCTGTAAATGCACTTTTTCTGATGCTATGTCAGCACATGGGATGTTAATTCTTTATTCAATAACAGGAAGTTGTTGTTGTGTTAGTGTGTGCGTTTCCCTACATCTTGGCCTTTACCACTGACTCCATTGAGATCCGGCTGGTTGTCAACGGTAACCTGGTCTACACAGCTGTCGTGCCAGAGCTCCAGCTGACTGCCTCCAGGGTGAGTTTGATTGACAGGTGGAAGTGTCCAATCATGATGGTAATGAATCTGAGTTATAAAGCGCTTTTCCTACACAACACAAAAGAGAGAGAGAAAGTGTGCAAGTGTGTGTGTGTGTGCGCACGTGTGTGCATGCGTTCACAAGCGTTCATGAACGTGTATGTGCGTGTCCGTTTGTGAGCATGTGTGTGTGTGTGTGTGTGTGTGTGTGTGTGTTCTCAGCAATCTTATTTCAATCAGTTTATTATCCCGGAGGGACCACACATACACACTATCAAACACACACCTCATACACTACAGAAGGGCACATGCAGACTGTACCATTCAACAATATGAAACACTACCTCATCATGTTGTAGAAGGTGTTGGATTCTAGCTTGAAATAGACGGATACATGTTACCATACCAGAACTTATTGATGACTTTACATGTATAAGGAATGTGTATGTTGGGGTCAATGAAGGGTGGATAGGAACTGAAGGGTGGATAGGAACTGAAGGGTGGATAAGAACTGAAGGGTGGATAAGAACTGAAGGGTGGATAAGAACTGAAGGGTGGATAGGAACTGAAGGGTGGATAAGAACTGAAGGGTGGATAGGAACTGAAGGGTGGATAGAACTGAAGGCTGGATAGGAACTGAAGGGTGGATAGGAACTGAAGGGTGGATAAGAACTGAAGGCTGGATAGGAACTGAAGGGTGGATAAGAACTGAAGGGTGGATAGGAACTGAAGGGTGGATAGGAACTGAAGGGTGGATAAGAACTGAAGGGTGGATAAGAACTGAAGGGTGGATAGGAACTGAAGGGTGGATAAGAACTGAAGGCTGGATAGGAACTGAAGGGTGGATAAGAACTGAAGGGTGGATAGGAACTGAAGGGTGGATAGGAACTGAAGGGTGGATAAGAACTGAAGGGTGGATAAGAACTGAAGGGTGGATAAGAACTGAAGGGTGGATAGGAACTGAAGGCTGGATAGGAACTGAAGGCTGGATAGGAACTGAAGGGTGGATAGGAACTGAAGGGTGGATAGGAACTGAAGGCTGGATAGGAACTGAAGGGTGGATAAGAACTGAAGGGTGGATAAGAACTGAAGGGTGGATAGGAACTGAAGGCTGGATAGGAACTGAAGGGTGGATAGGAACTGAAGGGTGGATAGGAACTGAAGGGTGGATAAGAACTGAAGGGTGGATAAGAACTGAAGGGTGGATAAGAACTGAAGGGTGGATAGGAACTGAAGGGTGGATAAGAACTGAAGGCTGGATAGGAACTGAAGGGTGGATAGGAACTGAAGGCTGGATAGGAACTGAAGGGTGGATAGAACTGAAGGCTGGATAGGAACTGAAGGTGGATAGGAACTGAAGGCTGGATAGGAACTGAAGGATGGATAAGAACTGAAGGGTGGATAAGAACTGAAGGGTGGATAGGAACTGAAGGGTGGATAAGAACTGAAGGGTGGATAGGAACTGAAGGGTGGATAAGAACTGAAGGGTGGATAAGAACTGAAGGGTGGATAAGAACTGAAGGGTGGATAGGAACTGAAGGGTGGATAGGAACTGAAGGCTGGATAGGAACTGAAGGGTGGATAAGAACTGAAGGGTGGATAGGAACTGAAGGGTGGATAGGAACTGAAGGCTGGATAGGAACTGAAGGGTGGATAAGAACTGAAGGGTGGATAGGAACTGAAGGGTGGATAAGAACTGAAGGGTGGATAGGAACTGAAGGGTGGATAGGAACTGAAGGCTGGATAGGAACTGAAGGGTGGATAAGAACTGAAGAGTGGATAGGAACTGAAGGGTGGATAGGAACTGAAGGGTGGATAGGAACTGAAGGGTGGATAGGAACTGAAGGGTGGATAGGAACTGAAGGGTGGATATGAACTGAAGGGTGGATAGGAACTGAAGGGTGGATAGGAACTGAAGGGTGGATAAGAACTGAAGGGTGGATAGGAAAGTTACTGAATGAGACAGAAAGTTCATATTCTGTTGACATGTTTCTAAGGAGGGAGGTGAAGGGTAATAGTTTGTCTCTGATAAGGCAGGCCAGCTGAGGAACTAGGGAGCAGCGAGGAATTCAGCTCGAGGTCAAGTCAACAGATGAAGTGACCTCTGGGAGGGGGGCCAGAAGGGCCCACCCCAACGACCCTCCTACTACCGTCCTATCTCACACACATACACTTCCACACCCACCAACGTTCTAGCATCAGGCAGGGCCATGATTACAATCCTGTCTAGCAACAGAGATGTCTAGATGTGTAAGGAGTTGACCCAACCTAGTAGGAGGTTATAAATATATGTGATTGTGTAATCATGCTTTGTCTTTGCAGCTGTTGGACCCAGTGGGTGAATACATTTGGTTTGAGCTTTTCCTAGTTGTCTGTTTGAGTTTTTACTCTGTTTGTTTAGAACCTAAGACAGGTGACGGCATTATTTCACTAACCAACACCTCTCTCTCTCTCTCTCTCTCTCTCTCTCTCATTATTTCTCTATATCTCTTCATCTTTCCCCACTTTCTCTTTCACTATCTCTCTCTACCTCTATCAATCTTTCTCCTTCTCCACTTTTTCTTTAAATCCCTTCACCTCCCCCATCCCCTCCATCAGTCAGACATCTACTTTGTGTCGTCCGCTCCGGTCAACTCTGCCTCCAACTGCAGCTCCCGGGACACCAGTTCCCAGAGTTCCCCACAGACGCCCACCGGCTACGAGATGCCCGTATTCCCATTGCCGCTCGGAGATGGTAAGCCTCACCAAGCAACCAATCACATTATAGGATGACAACACAATTGGAAACGCACACTTCATCTGTGTCATTTTGGGGGACTGCAGTAGTTAGTGTGTGTGACACACATCATATGTATGCACACGTACTCCAGAGTGCTAGTGTGTTACTCTGGATAGAGAGTTGGGTGTGGGACCTGAACTGGGCTTTAGAGGGTGAAGGGTGTAGTATATAGCCTGGGACCTGAACTGGGCTTTAGAGGGGGTAGAGTGTAGTATATATCATGGGACCTGAACTGGGCTTTAGAGGGGATAGAGTGTAGTATATATCATGGGACCTGAACTGGGCTTTAGAGGGGATAGAGTGTAGTATATATCATGGGACCTGAACTGGGCTTTAGAGGGGGTAGAGTGTAGTACAGTATAGAGGGCACTTTGAGGGGTTAAAGGGGAACTCCACTCAAAAACAATATATATATATTTTGTTTCATTAGTCCATTGTTGATACAGTTCCAAAATGTTGTGCATGTCAGCAATAAAGTTTTCAAGATCTTGGACATTCAAGAAGCAATGTGTCACCTGCCACATCATTATGATGATGCAATATACCACAAGATAGTTTTTGAGTTCCCCTTTAAGATTCTGCCATCTTTTACCTGGTTCTTCTTCTCTTTTCTATTGGTCAACTCAAGTCTTGGAACACTACTATAACCATTAACATCCCTGTAGCGTTGATCTTTCCAGCTCTGGGGGTGGTGGTGTTAATACTACTGAATGTGTGTGTTCTGTCGTACCGGAGTGTGTGTGTGTATTACATAACCTTGTTCTGGTCCCTGGTTCAGATTCTATACGGATCCCCTATGGTACCAAGCTATCCCTGTACATGTCTAAGGATGCCGAAGGTACTTCAACGAGTCTCCCACTGCTCCTCCGGTTTGTCCCAAATGGCATTGTTTTCCTTATATAGTGCACTACTTCTGACCCGAGACTCGCCCCCTGTTCAGAAGCAGTGCACCATATAGGGAATCAGGTGCCATTTGGGACACAGCCCTCCCTCTTCATCTAGCTGCACATGCTGCCC
Source organism: Oncorhynchus tshawytscha (assembly GCF_018296145.1). Lineage (NCBI taxonomy): Eukaryota > Metazoa > Chordata > Actinopteri > Salmoniformes > Salmonidae > Oncorhynchus > Oncorhynchus tshawytscha. Next base: position 35,807,803 of record NC_056448.1, read on the forward strand.
TACTAACATGCACGGAAAATACCTCACCTTTTAGTTTTTTGAATATGAAGCGGCATGTTTGACTGAGTGTCAGTTGAATGTTAAGTGAACGTTCTGTCTTCCACATCACACCTTCTCTCTGTCAGAGTGACTGGAAAATGGAGGGAGTGAAATGTGATGTAGAAATGGATGATAGAGAGGTAGAGAGATGTGGATTCAGAAAGGTATGCATGTGACAGAGATGGGAGAATGTTTGAGAGAGAGAGAGAGAAGAGGGGGAATGAAAGAGAGAGCGAGACAGAGGGGAGGAGAAGACACGTCTACCGCAGCATGATTTACAGATTGCACTGTCACCATGGAAACTTTTGTCAAAACCCCCTCTCCCATTCAGAGTGGTGGTCTAAATAGAGGTGCCACAATCTAGGGGGAAGGAGGGAGAGATTGGGGGGGGCTGACAAAAAATCCCATCCTCTAAACGACTGCCTGTGCCTGCCGTTTCTGCTCTATGGGGAGAGCTGCTTTAACACTGGTAGACAATTGGCTCAGTTTCAGATCAGATTTGTTGACATCAGTAACATGTGAATACAAAATGCTGAGACTGATGTGTGGATTGGACAGTCAAACTACCTCTAGTAGTATTCCACCAATCCTGAACCATGTTTAGTCATGGAATCACATCTTATTCTGATTTGAGGATTGGACAGTTATAAAATATAACAAATCAAATATTCAAAAACTCTTATGGAACCTTTATTTTGTTAGATTGTAGGTCATTTTCCCTGGAGCAGAAACGCATGTGGAATATATAGATCCACGCGATTATATATCCCAGATGGCTGCATGCTTTTTGTTGTTGGTATATTTCATATCTATTTGGTTTATTATGAACATTTCTGTCTGTCTGGTATTGTTATGGGAGAGAGGGGTCGGTAACAGTGAGTCAGTGAACCTGTCATAACAAAAGGAGTGACCCCCTTTTCTCCCAGAATGCTGTTTGCGTCACCTTTGACCCCATGACATTTCAGAACTGCGGTCTGTTTGGCGCAGTGCAGCCTTCCATCACATCAGACAGTCACATAGCTGCGTGTGCGTTACTATTGCCATCCTGTCTTGATCTAGTGAAACGCTGCATTAGAATATGAGCATTCACTGCCACCTAGTGGTTAGATTTAACCATTGCAAGCCATTACACCTACATCATGTTCATTAGGGCAAAACGTAACAAAATGTTTTGCAATGTTCTTTTGGCATGTTGGGTGCCTAAAGTGCCCACCCCTGCTATAGCTACCACTGGAATACAACAGACTGTAGAGACTTGAATACAGCAGACTACAGAGACTTGAATACAGCAGACTACAGAGACTGGAATACAGCAGACTATAGAGACTGGAATACAGCAGACTACAGAGACTGGAATACAGCAGACTACAGAGACTGGAATACAGCAGACTACAGAGACTGGAATACAGCAGACTACAGAGACTGGAATACAGCAGACTATAGAGACTGGAATACAGCAGACTACAGAGACTGGAATACAGCAGACTACAGAGACTGGAATACAGCAGACTATAGAGACTGGAATACAGCAGACTATAGAGACTGGAATACAGCAGACTAGAGAGACTGGAATACAGCAGACTACAGAGACTGGAATACAGCAGACTACAGAGACTGGAATACAGCAGACTATAGAGACTGGAATACAGCAGACTAAAGAGGAGACTGGAATACAGCAGACTATAGAGACTGGAATACAGAAGACTACAGAGACTGGAATACAGCAGACTACAGAGACTTGAATACAGCAGACTGTAGAGACTGGAATACAGCAGACTATAGAGGAGACTGGAATACAGCAGACTATAGAGGAGACTGGAATACAGCAGACTATAGAGACTGGAATACAGCAGACTATAGAGACTGGAATACAGCAGACTACAGAGACTGGAATGCGGTGCTGCTACGAAGATGTTAAGTATCCAATTACTAGACTCAAACAGTCGTTTAATTATTGATCCCAAACGATGAATAATTGATGGATAGCTGTAAATGTCTGTAACTGAGTAGTCGTATTATATTACACAGTGTTGAAATGGCGACGATGATGAATTCATAAGTTGATCGCACACTGTGTCACTGAGTCATGTTGTTAATCAGTTTAGATAGAGGAGGCTTGATTGGAACATGACATGATCATGTTCTTCATGTTCGTGTTCTTACACATATGTTCCTCTAGTGTGTGTGTGCGCGTGGGCGTGTGGTAAACTAACCAGTCTAAGGAGGTCTCCATAACGTCATTGCCTGAAGTTGCTTGGTGTTGAAATGATGTCTCTCTCACCGCAATACCTTTCTCTGTATCTCTCCTTCTCCATCCATCCCCACTCTCTCTATATCTCTCCTTCTCCATCCATCCCCACTCTCTCTGTATCTCTCCTCCTCCATCCATCCCTACTCTCTCTGTATCTCTCCTTCTCCATCCATCCCCACTCTCTCTATATCTCTCCTTCTCCATCCATCCCCACTCTCTCTATATCTCTCCTCCTCCATCCATCCCCACTCTCTCTGTATCTCTCCTTCTCCATCCATCCCCACTCTCTCTGTATCTCTCCTTCTCCATCCATCCCCTCTCTCTGTGTCTCTCCTTCTCCATCCATCCCCACTCTCTCTGTATCTCTCCTCCTCCATCCATCCCCACTCTCTCTGTATCTCTCCTTCTCCATCCATCCCCACTCTCTCTGTATCTCTCCTTCTCCATCCATCCCCACTCTCTGTATCTCTCCTTCTCCATCCATCCCCACTCTCTCTGTATCTCTCCTTCTCCATCCATCCCCTCTCTCTGTGTCTCTCCTTCTCCATCCATCCCCACTCTCTCTGTATCTCTCCTCCTCCATCCATCCCCACTCTCTCTGTATCTCTCCTCCTCCATCCATCCCCACTCTCTCTGTATCTCTCCTTCTCCATCCATCCCCTCTCTCTGTATCTCTCCTTCTCCATCCATCCCCACTCTCTCTGTATCTCTCCTCCTCCATCCATCCCCACTCTCTCTATATCTCTCCTTCTCCATCCATCCCCACTCTCTCTGTATCTCTCCTCCTCCATCCATCCCCACTCTCTCTGTATCTCTCCTTCTCCATCCATCCCCACTCTCTCTATATCTCTCCTCCTCCATCCATCCCCACTCTCTCTGTATCTCTCCTCCTCCATCCATCCCCACTCTCTCTGTATCTCTCGTTCTCCATCCATCCCCACTCTCTCTGTATCTCTCCTCCTCCTCCATCCCCACTCTCTCTGTATCTCTCCTTCTCCATCCATCCCCACTCTCTCTGTATCTCTCGTTCTCCATCCATCCCCACTCTCTCTGTATCTCTCCTTCTCCATCCATCCCCACTCTCTCTGTATCTCTCGTTCTCCATCCATCCCCACTCTCTCTGTATCTCTCCTTCTCCATCCATCCCCACTCTCTCTGTATCTCTCGTTCTCCATCCATCCCCACTCTCTCTGTATCTCTCCTTCTCCATCCATCCCCACTCTCTCTGTATCTCTCCTTCTCCATCCATCCCCACTCTCTCTATATCTCTCCTTCTCCATCCATCCCCACTCTCTCTGTATCTCTCCTCCTCCTCCATCCATCCCTACTCTCTCTGTATCTCTCCACCTCCATCCATCCTCACTCTCTGTATCTCTCCTTCTCCATCCATCCCCACTCTCTCTGTATCTCTCCTTCTCCATCCATCCCCACTCTCTCTGTATCTCTCCTTCTCCATCCATCCCCACTCTCTCTGTATCTCTCCACCTCCATCCATCCTCACTCTCTGTATCTCTCCTTCTCCATCCATCCCCACTCTCTCTGTATCTCTCCTTCTCCATCCATCCCCACTCTCTCTGTATCTCTCCTTCTCCATCCATCCCCACTCTCTCTGTATCTCTCCTTCTCCATCCATCCCCACTCTCTCTGTATCTCTCCTTCTCCATCCATCCCCACTCTCTCTGTATCTCTCCTTCTCCATCCATCCCCACTCTCTCTGTATCTCTCCTCCTCCATCCATCCTCACTCTCTGTATCTCTCCTTCTCCATCCATCCCCACTCTCTCTGTATCTCTCCTCCTTCATCCATCCCTAATCTCTATGTATCTTTCCTCCTCCATCCATCCTCACTCTCTGTATCTCTCCTTCACCCTCCAGGTGAGACACAGTGTAAGCATATCTTCAAGATCCCCCTGAGTAACCTAGTGGGCCGCAGCATCGAGAGGCCCCTGAAGTCCCCGCTGGTCAACAAGGTGGTGACGGGCCTGACAGCCCCCGTGGGGGCCCTCATGCAGGGGTCCTCACACACACTGTCTCTGTCCCGCATGGAGATCAAAGAAATCGCCAGTCGCACCCGTAAGGAGCTTCTGGGTGAGTGAGGCACCAAGACTGGACTGTACACACACACACACACACACACACACACACAGCATTCAGAAAGTTCTAATATAATTTGTTTTAATTAGTTCTTGTCACCCCCTCTTTCCCATCACAGCCACCATCGAGTAATTTAGCTTGTAGGTTATAGCTGTGTTTGACTACCCATACTCACATACTGTATACTTAATACTATACTTCTACTAACATACAGTCGTGGCCAAAAGTTTAGAGAAATGACACAAATATAAATGTTCACAAAGTTGGCTGCTTCAATGTCTAGATATTTTTGTCAGATGTTACTATAGAATACTGAAGTATAATTACAAGCATTTCATAAGTGTCAAAGGCTTTTATTGACAATTACATGAAGTTGATGCAAAGAGTCAATATTTGCAGTGTTGACCCTTCTTTTTAAAGACCTCTGCAATCCACCCTGGCATGCTGTCAAGTAACTTCTGGGCCACATCCTGACTGATGGCAGCCCATTCTTGCATAATCAATGCTTGGAGTTTATCAGAATTTGTGGGTTTTTGTTTGTCCACTCGCCTCTTGAGGATTGACCACAATTTCTCAATGGATTAAGTTCTGGGGAGTTTCCTGGCCATGGACCCAAAATATCTATGTGTTGTTCCCCGAGCCACTTAGTTATCCCTTTTGCCTTATGGCAAGGTGCTCCATCATGCTGGAAAAGGCATTGTTCGTCACCAAACTGTTCCTGGATGGTTGGGAGAAATTGCTCTCGGAGGATGTGTTGGTACCATTCTTTATTCATGGCTGTGTTCTTAGGCAAAATTGTGAGTGAGCCCACTCCCTTGGCTGAGAAGCAACCCCACACATGAATGGTCTCAGGATGCTTTAGTGTTGGCATGACACAGGACTGATGGTAGCGCTCACCTTTTTTTTCCAGATGCCCCTAACAATCGGAAAGGGGATTGATCAGAGAAAATGACTTTACCCCAGTCCTCAGCAGTCCAATCCCTGTACCTTTTGCAGAATATCAGTCTGTCCCTGATGTTTTTCCTGGAGAGAAGTGGCTTCTTTGCTGTCCTTCTTGACACCAGGCCATCCTCCAAAAGTCTTTGCCTCACTGTGTGTGCAGATGCACTCACACCTGTCTGCTGCCATTCCTGAGCAAGCTCTGTACTGGTGGTGTCCCGATCCTGCAGCTGAATCAACTTTAGGAGACGGTCCTGGCGCTTGCTGGACTTTCTTGGGCGCCCTGAAGCCTTCTTCACAACAATTGAACCGCTCTCCTTGAAGTTCTTGATGATCCGATAAATGGTTGATTTGGGTGCAATCTTACTGGCAGCAATATCCTTGCCTGTGAAGCCCTTTTTGTGCTAAGCGATGATGGCGGCCCTGTGTTTCCTTGCAGGTAATCATGGTTGACAGAACAATGATTCCAAGCACCACCCTCCTTTTGAAGCTTCCAGTCTGTTATTCGAACTCAATCAGCATGACAGAGTGATCTCCAGCCTTGTCCTCGTCAACGCTCACACCTGTGTTAACGAGAGAATCACTGACATGATGCCATCTGGTCCTTTTGTGGCAGGGTTGAAATTCAGTGGAAATCTTGTTTTGTGATTCAGTTAATTTGCATGGCAAAGAGGGACTTTGCAATTAATTGCAATTCATCTGATCACTCTTCATAACATTCTGGAGTATATGCAAATTGCCATCATACAAACTGAGGCAGCAGATGTTGTAAAATTAATATTTTGTGCCCAGTCTAGGCACCGGCGCCATGGTCGGATCCGGGGTCTGGGGGGGCTATGACCCGCACCGGAGCTGCCACCAACACTAGTCACCCCCCCTAACCCCTCCTTTTGGTTTCAATCCGGTACCGTCATGTGCCGGTTCCTCGCACTCTCCCTGAAGTGCATGTCACCAGTCCGGCGCCACCTGTGCCGGCTCCACGCAGCAGGCCTCCAGGGCGCCTCCCCAGTCCGGTATGTCCTGTGCCAGCTCCCTCCACTCGCCCTGAAGCGCGTGTCACCAGTCTGGCGCCACCTGTGCCGGCTCCACGCATCAGGCCTCCAGTGCGCCTCCCCCATCCGGTACGTCCTGTGCCAGCTCCCCGCACTCTCCCTGAAGTGTGTGTCACGAGTCCGTTGCTACCTGTGCCGGCTCCACGCACCAGGCCTCCAGTGCGCCTCCCCAGTTCCACTCCAAGGCCGGAGCCTTGGGCAGGAGCCTTCCTCTGCGCCGATGCCCAGTCCAGGCACGCTCCAAGGCCGGAGCCTTCCTCTGCGCAAGTGCACAGTCCAGGCGCGGTTTCCAGTCCCGCTCCATGGCCCGGAGCTCTCCTCTGCGCCGGTGCCCAGTCCGGGCGCGGCGTCCAACCCAGCTCCAGGGCCGGAGCCCTCCTCTGCGCCGGTGCCCAGTCCAGGCACAGCGTTCAGCCCAGCGCCATGGTCGGATCTGGGGTCTGGGGGGGCTACGACCCGCACCGGAGCCACCACCAACACTAGTCACCCCCCCTAACTCCCCCTTTTGGTTTCAGTCCGGTACGTCCTGTGCCGGTTCCTCGCACTCTCCCTGAAGTGCATGTCACCAGTCCGGTGCCACCTGTGCCGGCTCCACGCACCAGGCCTCCAGTGCGTCTCCCCAGTCCGGTAGTCCTGTGCCAGCTGCATGGAGGAGGCTTCTCATGTAAACATGCATGAAATCAAGGCATTTACGGTTACAGAAGTCAACAAATGAGAGCGCCTAGGTACACACAGGGCCTGGGTTAACCTCCACATCACCCTAGGAACAGAGGAGGAGTTGGATGAGGGTACGGCTAAAGGCTATCAAAACTGGTCGTCTAGTGCGTTGGGGACAGAAAATGGGCGTGGTAGAATAGATTCAGGGCATAATGTACTATGGAGGTAAACCTAGGCATTGAGTAAGATAGGTTGCATCTCTGGAGATACTAGTTATGCTAGGTGAGATCACCCCATGTGTGGGAGGTGGGACAAAAGAGGTATCTGAGCAAGTTGAGTAGAGCTAGGGGCTCCGCAGTAAAATAAAACAATGATAACTACCCTAAACAACAGTATACAAGGCATATTGACATTAGAGAGAGACATAAAGCGAGGCATAAAGCAATCGCAAGTGTTTATTGGAACAGCTAGCTAAGACAACGGGTAAGACAGCAACAGCTAATCAGCTAAGACAACAACAACAGGTAAAATGGCGATAAATGGGCAGAGAGGGTCAGTTAACTACATACAGGGCCTGAATTTGAGGCTGGGGCCAACAGATAAACAAAACAAACTAAATGGAGTACCGTGATTGATGAACAGTCCAGCAGGCATGAGCTATGTAGCCAGGTGATCATAGGGTCCAGTGAACAGCTATAGATAAAACAGGGAAGTCGTTACTACACTAGCAAGTGGGAGACACGGCGTTCATAAGTTAGCAGGCCGGGGCTAGCAGAAGCATCTTCATTGACTGGTTGAGGGCACATCAGATGGAATTATGTCATCAGACCAATCGTGGATCTGCGGGGCTCCATGTCGACAAAGGGTCTAGGCCAATTGGCAAAAGAGGTAATGTAGCTGGAGTAATATCGTTTGCTACCCGGGAGATGCGCCTGGCTCAAGGCTAACTGGTGCTAGCTTCGGGACAAGGGCGTTAGCCACTATGGCTACTCGGTAGCAGCTAACTAGTTGCTATGATCCGATGCAAAGGTCCAGAGCTTACGGCAGGAATCCGGCGATGTAGTGGCTTCTAGTCGTGTTAGTGAAGAGTTCGGGAGACATCAGCAGTGTAGCCGAGTGATCATAGCCACTGAGCAGGCCGGGAGATGGGTCTGGTTCTAAGGCTAGCTTTGGGGCTGGGCCTCTCGGTAGCAGCTAGATAGCTGCGAGGATCTGGAATAATGGTCCAGTAATGGAGTAATCTGGAGTATTGGTGGAGAAAAAGCAGTCCTGATATGCTCAGGGTTGATATCGCGCTGTGCAGACTGGCGTTGTGCAGACTGGCGGGTATTATCCAGGGTAAAAGCGGCTGGTGTCTGAGCTAGAGGTAAAAGCCGCTAGCAGTGGCTAGCAATGGCTAGCAATGACTAAATAGCTAGTAGCTAATTAGCTGGTTAGCATCTGATGGCTAGCTTCTGATGGAGGTTCTAGCTATGAGGTCTAAAAATAGCGGATCCGTATCACATTGGGTGAGACGGGTTGCCGGAAGTTATATTTAATTTAAAAATGGAAAAAGAGATTGAAATATATACAAAAAAAGACGGAAAAAAATACCATTTACATGGGACAACGACAAACACGTCTGCACTGCTACGCCATCTTGGATATGCCAAGTTTGATGTACAAGTAGCCAACTAACTTTAGGTAGCTAGCTAACAACATACTGGTACATACTGCTGTAATGATACGCTATGTGGTTCGTAAGGACAGCGTAGCTAACAAATAGTCTTATTTGAAAAGTCATTACTTTATTACATTGCTCAACATTTTAACATTTGTCATAATTAGTTAAAGCAATAAATTTGTATCCGCTCTTGCTATACTTCAGCTGCATATTTTCCGCCATTTTCTTCAAATCTGGAAACGTTGTGAAGTCACGCCCATTTCCTGAAGAATTGCATTATGGGCCCTAAAGTACAGAAATGGTGTCCTCTGAGTGTATACTTCATATTTTGGTGAATTTAGTATGACATCTGGGAACCTTTGGTATGCTAACTATATCCATACTATGACCAATAAGCATACTATATACTCAATTCACATCACAAAAAGTATGGTTGGTATGAGTATTACAGTTTTTCCCAATTGCTAAAACACAATTTTGCAAACTAGGCTGGTTTTATCAAAATACTTAACACAATTCACAAAACCACACACCCAAACTGCAAAATACCTCATATATCCTGCAAAATGAAGCACTGCAACCAAAACTACAGAATGCATTATCAAAATCAAACATTTGCACAAAATGGCACACTTAATTCATATTACCAGATTGTTGTCTAACCAACTACACACTGTTGGGCATAATGAAAAGCACTCATCTTTAGTATGCTTAGTTCAAATTGTAGAAAATTCTTCAGATGCACAGAAATATTTGCAGATACACACACATGCTGTTGAAACATTTTATTTTTCACCAAACAAGTCAGTGCAACATATGCACAGCAGATATATTTACATTGGACTGAACAAAAATATGCAAAAATATGCTCACAAAAAAACAGTAAACTGAAAAAGAAATGTGCAGAAAAAATACTGTATATAGAAAAAAAAGAGACAAGAAAAATAATTAGGCAGCATCTTGCCGCACAGCTGGGTCTGGCCACAACGCCTCGTCCACATCACAGCTGGGTCTGGCCACAACGCCTCGTCCACATCACAGCTGGGTCTGGCCACATCGCCTCGTCCACATCACAGCTGGGTCTGGCCACAACGCCTCGTCCACATCACAGCTGGGTCTGGCCACAACGCCTCGTCCACATCACAGCTGGGTCTGGCCACAACGCCTCGTCCACATCACAGCTGGGTCTGGCCACAACGCCTCGTCCACATCACAGCTGGGTCTGGCCACAACGCCTCGTCCACATCACAGCTGGTTCTGGCCACAACGCCTCGTCCACATCACAGCTGGGTCTGGCCACAACGCCTCGTCCACATCACAGCAGGGTCTGGCCACAACGCCTCGTCCACATCACAGCTGGGTCTGGCCACAACGCCTCGTCCACATCACAGCTGGGTCTGGCCACAACGCCTCGTCCACATCACAGGCAATATCTTCCCTTGCCAGACATCGAGGGAAGAAGTGCCTTGAGTGCGTTATCCATCCCTGAATCGCACCCACATCAATCTCATCACATGCCTCTTCCATAGCCTGCACAAGAGGCATGAGCACAAAGGGCTGCTGGTCGTATACCTTCCACCGCCGTGCCGAAAATAACTCTTCTATGGGGTTCAGAAATGGTGAGTATGGTGCACGAAATATTGCACGAGAAATGGTGGGTGGTCAGCAAACCAATTTTGGACTGGGGCTGCACGATGAAAGCTCACGTTGTCCCATACTACAACGTACCAGGTTCTTTGATGGTCTGCATCATTCATACGCTCTGGTGGTATGAGAATGTTGTGGAGTCTGTCCAGAAATGTGAGAATATGGGCTGTGTTGTATGGTCCAAGGTTGACATGACGGTGGAGGACACCATGCGTATTGGAGATGGCAGCGCACAGTGTGATGTTCCCACCACGTTGGCCAGGAACATCTATAATGGCTCTGTGGCCAATGACGTTTCTCCCCCTTCTTCTGGTCTTTGCTAGGTTGAACCCAGCCTCATCTATGAAGATGAACTCATGTGGGATTGCATGAGCATCCATTTCCAGTATTCCCTGAAAACAAAGAACAAAAGCAGTCAATATGGTGTTATCCAGTACACTGGGAAACAATGTTGCGTGTAGTGTACTGCAGTCAATATTGTACTTACATCCACATATGCTCGTCTGACCTCTTTGTTTCTTTGAGAGTTTCTCTCAAACGGCACCTTATAAAGTTGTTTCATTCTGATTTGGTTTCGCTTGAGAATGCGAGCCAAAGTAGACAGACTGACTCGTTGAATATGTGTTACGGTTTTCTTCCATCGAAGGAGAGTCGGACCAAAATGCAGCGTGGTAATTTACATACATGTTTAATAATGAAGAAAAGCGAACAATACAAAAACAACAAACGGAACGTGAAAACCTATTCAGCCTATTTTTTTTTTTTTTTATAAAAAATCATTTATTATCTTCAATACCATTCATTCTTTACAACTCATAATTTTCATACATACTCAAATAATGGTATTTTAATTTAACTAATTTAACTAAACAAAAACCCCAAACAAAACCTCAGGGGAGCATCTTCCCTCCCCATCACCCTACAAACTACCTTTCCCTATCTCCCCGTCCCTAATCTATCCCCTTGCAAATCTAAATGACACCCAGCCCTAAACCCCCCTTCCACCTCTCCCGAGCAGCGTGCTGCCCCCACTTACTCTCCTCCCTCTTCATCCTCCCCCTCAAATCTCCTTCCACCCTCCTCACTATCCCTTCCACCCCCAATCTCTCCCTGTCTTCACCATGTTCTGCCTGGCTTCCCACAGCCCCCGTTTAAAGAGACTCATGAGAAGCCAGAGCAGAAACCTGTCCCTATCCGTCCCTCTCGCTCTCCCTACACCTCTCTCTAACCTGGCCCACGTCAATACAAAATCCCCCCTTACCAAACCTAACAACACCCGTGCCCTAGCCCATACTACTCCGGCAAAGGCACAGTCCCAAAAGACATGGCACACAGTCTCCTCCCTGCCACAAGAGGATCTTGGACAGGTGGGGGATTGCACCAAACTATACCGGTACATGATGGAACGTACCGGCAAACACTTATGGAGGCTCAACCAATTCAGGTCCTTGAGCCTGTTGTCCAGACCCCACGCCTGCACTCTCTCCCAGACCACTTCCGAGATGCCCACTACAGGCGCCGGACTCCCTGCCTTTCTGACTTCCTCGTACAGGTGCCTGTGATCTAAACCTACTCGGGCAACTTCAACCTCAGGGTGTGCACGCAGCCACTTGGCCGCATGACCAAAGTGCCACGGCAGTTGTTCCGCCCGAGGACCTGTGTTAGACCACACCATTACGCGTCTCGCCTGATACGAGAAGAACACCCGCAGGAGGTAACCGGACGGGTGTATCACTGGATGAGCAAGCTCCATTAACAAGAAAGAAACAAAAATTGTGTCCAGCTTGAGGGGGAAATGTGGTACCCCCCTACCTCCCTCCCCGATGGGACAGATCATGCGTGCCCTGGCGACCCACTCGCACCTGCCACTCCACATGAACTGAAACACAAGCCTCACTAGAGGCCTCCTCAGACAAGCCGGCAATGGGTAGATGTACGCCAAATACAAAAGAGACGGCAACACATCCACCTTTAGGACCAGGACTTTGCCTATAAAAGACAAATACCTAGCCTTCCACATTGCTAGCTTACTCTGTACCACTGCGATATGCATGTTCCAGTTTAGCGTCGCTGAGCCGGAGGTCTCAAAATGGACCCCGAGATTCCTCAGGGCCCCCTCACAGAGAGATGACCCCCCCCAGGCACATCCGTTCTACCGCGCCATCTTCCGAAAAACTTGACGGAAGACTTTGCATGGTTCAGAACCGCTCCCGACGCTCGGGTGAAATCCCCAAAGATGGCAAGGGACCTTGTCAGGCACGAGTCCTTGCACAGCAGCAAGGAAGTGTCGTCGGCGTACTGCGTCATCTTAACACGCAGCCCACCACTTCCAGGGATCAACAAGCCTTCCACCCCTGTGTCTGCCCTAATGGCAGCCCCCAGAGGCTCCATGTACAGAACGAAGAGGAGAGCCGAGAGTGGGCACCCCTGCCTGACCCCAGACGAGAGGTCAAAAACGTCACCCAAGTGACTATTTACACTAACTCGGCACCCCGCTCCGACATATAATGTACGAATCCATCCTATGAACTTCTCCCCAAATCCTAATCGACCTAACACTCTGAATAAAAAGGATCTATTCACACGATCAAAGGCTTTCGCCTGATCTAGCGCTGCTACCATTAAAGGCAGTCCTCTATCTTCAACCCAAGCGATGGAGTCCCTGATTAACTGTAGGTTCCATCTAATAGAGCGGCCCTCTACCCCGCACGTCTGATCCTCATGGACGACGTAACGTAGGGAAGGGCTGTGCGCAACCGGTCTGCTAAAACCTTTGCAAGTAGCTTGTAATCTACACACAGCATGGTCAACGGCCGCCAGTTGCCACGGTCTGTTACTTCCCCCTTCTTATATAAAAGTGACAGCACACCAACAGCCATTGATCCCCCCGGGACCCCCGTCTCAAGGATGGCCTTCAAGACTTCGAGGACCACTGGTCCAAGTATACCCCAAAACTTGAGATAAAACTCAGCCGGCAGCCCATCCATCCCAGGCACCTTCCCTTTTCCCATCCTCCTAAGAGCGCTCTCAACCTCTTCTAGTGAAATCTGGGCCTCCATCACTTCTCTAATGTCCTCCGGCAACCGGCTGGACAAGTGTTCTAAAAACACATTTCCCTGCTCTACATCTATTTCCCTTTCCTTAAATAAACCTTGGAAATGATCAGTTGTCACCCTGACCATATCCTCTGGTTCTCTAACTATACTACCATTTTCTTCCCTAACGCCATGCATTACCTTCCTACTAACCGACTTAAAGAACATAGCAGAACAAGTCTCATTGTGTTCTAGGAAGCCACTATGCGCACGCTCCAGGAAAGCTCGAGCCTTCCACTCCTGCAACTCCCTGAGCTGCGCCTTTAGGGTAGCGGATCTCTCCCAGTCAAACGACCCGCCGAGGTTGCCTGCCTCGTACTCGAGTTCAATTAACCTTTGGATACGATCCACCTCCCTCCTCTCCTCCCTTTTTTTCCTCTTGCAATACCCTGTTATAAAAGCCCTAATCCTCACCTTAACTAATTCCCACCACTCTAACACCCCCTCGCACATGGACCGGAGGCCTTCAAGCCTCCAAAAGAAACCATAAAACCCGTCAACAAAAGCCTGCTCCTCCAGCACATCCCGATCTAACTTCCAGTACCCCCTACCAAAGAGGCAGACTGGCGACCCCACCTGCAGGAGCACCCCGTCGTGATCCGAAAAGAAAACAGGCAACAGCCGCCCAGACAACTTACCCAAAGACCTGGGTACAAAAATATAGTCGAGCCTCCGCTCAACCCCCCTGGAGTTGCGCCATGTAGGACCGGCCATTTTCGGAGTAGTGTGCAGACCACCATCAACCAGACCATGGCAAGCCATTAGCCCGGTAATGGCGCCTGCACTGCTATCCCCCTATTCCTAAATCTGTATTAAAATCCCCCTATCACTAATTTCCTATTTGTGACACACAGGGGCGTCAGACAGTCCACCATCTCCCTCCTGTCTGACACCACCTGTGGCCCATACACCACCACTAATCTAAATTTACAATCCCTTATCGTGACATCCACCCCTATAACCCTCCCTGCATTACCACAAAAGAATCCTCCACTTTTACCTCCCTGTGCCCACACAAAATCCCTACCCCGATGAGTGCACCCCCAATACCCCAAACCGACTCCCCTTGTCCCACTCCCTCTTAAACCTACTAACATCCCCTCCATCCCTCAGGTGAACCTCCTGTAAAAACAAAAATCAAACCCCACACCCTCCAAATAACTAAAAACCGCCCTCCTCTTAACAAAATCCCTTAAACCCCTTACATTTAAACTAACAAAAGTAAAATTAGACCCCATGAAATAATAAAATAAAAACATGTAATACACTCAAATTCTAAACCCAGACAGAAAAAAACAAAAACAGGAGACTCACCCGATGCTCCCCTGCTCCATATCTACCGGAGAGAACACCATCTGTACTCCCGACATCCACCCCCTCTTCCTCCATCTCACCAACCCAGGATGCAGGAATAGTGTTTGGCTCCGGGGTGCCCTGCACCCTGGGTCTACCCCCACCTCCTCCTGTACCCAGTCCTGAGTCTTGTTAGGTGTGTCCCCACCCAACAGAAGTTGAGGGCCTAGGGGAAACCAGCAGCAACCCAGAGGTTTCTCCCACCCCCATCACTCTCTTGGCCATCCCCTCCCTCTCACTGTCGGCCAATCGCACCCTCCTCTTCATTCTCTTCTTTGGTGATGGCGGCAGTGGAGAGATACCACCACCCCCCGCCAGCTCCTCCACCATACCCCTCATCTCTTCCACCAGGGCACTTTCCCCCCAGTCCACTTGCTCTTCCACCGTCTTCTTCTCCAACACTCCTCCCTCGCTTTCTTCTCTCTCATGCTCCTCCACTCGGTTGCCTTCTTCCGCCGCTTTTCCTGGTTCTCCTACTCCCGTGCCTTCTGTTTCCTTCTCTCTTCCATCCGCCGCTTCTTGCTCCTCCTCCTTCCTTGCGGCCTTCCCCTCTGGACCTGTACTCTGGTCATGAGGCATGCTTCCTTCCCCTCCTCTTCTTCCCCCATCCCCCGCTCCTGCTCCCCCCAGCCGCAGACGCATATGACCTCTGACGAGCCGGGCACCCCGCCACAGGTGTGCTGACGAGCCACACCCGTGGCACGCCTTAGGCTTGTCACAATCCCTCGCCTCGTGTTCCTCAGATCCACAAAATCTGCATTTTCTTGTGCTGCACAAAGCGAATATGTGGCCGTAGGCCATATAGCGCCTGCAAAATGGGGGCTGACGTGCATAAAACAACGTCCCCCTGTCAGCCCCTAGGGAGAACATAGCAGGAGGATGGAGGTAGCCACCATGTCCCTTTGGGTCCTCCCTGAGGAGGGCCTGGAAGCCTCTCCTCCCATTCCAAAACCCAAGGGAGTCTTTGAGGTGCCTTGCTGAGGAGACGTTATCCATGTATCTCCCCAGAAAGGCCCTCACCTCTTCGTCCTTAACGTAAGGGTTGTAAATGTTGACAGTTACAACCCTAAAGTTGTTCTTCGCCAGGCTTGTTATTTCATAGTGGCTCATCGGCCTCTCACCTCCCACTGCTCTTGCCCTTCTCAGGATATCATCGTGTTTCTCCTCTGTATATAGTGCCACGTCGTATGCTCCCTCCAACGAGTTGCCTTGGAAACAAAACACGTCCTTCACCGTCAGCTTTAGAATCCCCATCAATATTATCCTTCCAAAAGTTTCCCGTCCTAAAGGCTCCAACTCCTTTTCCTTCCAAGCAAACCGAATCGTGTTGGCCAGCCCAATCCCAGGGACCGACCGTGTTGATGTATTTTCCACCATCTCAGGCAACCATAGACTATGCTAGAAAACCCCACTAAGCCACAATCCCAAAACCCACGAAAAACCCCCATACAAAAACACAACACAAAATAAACCCATGTCACACCCTGGCCTGACCAAATAAAGAAAGAAAACACAAAATACTAAGACCAGGGTGTGACAATATGGTGTTGTCTTGGATGATGTGGCTTTGAATTTCTCGTAATCTGATTTCATTATTTTCCAAAACCAAGTTTACAATGTTAGCTTCCTGTACCCCGGTGAACATGTGGCCCTTTCCCCCACCATGGTTGCGTCTCTCAGTCCTTTAGAAAAACAAAACAACTAAAATATAGGGCTTGGACAATGCAGCCTAAAGATATTTCCCCCACAGTAGAGTAAAATCTACAGGAAATTTGTGCAGTTAGTGTATGACATCAGCCATTCATGAAGTAAACAGGTGTCACCCAACTGATACACTATGACATGGGGTGTACTACATAGTGTGAAAGAAATGTTGGTTACATACCTGTACTCCAGTCTAAATGTCCGGATGACACAGGCGACAGTAAAACGGCTCAAGTTGGGCTGCACTCTCTGTCCAGCCTCTCACATTGTCAGCCCATGGTTGATGACATGATCAACTAAGGTTGCTCTGATTTCATTTGAAAGTTGTTGTCTTCTTTGGCCATGAACTCCTCTACCAGCTCTACACCTACCTCTCACTCTTCCTCCCCTTCTCATTCTCACCCTCCCTCTTCCTCTCTCTGCAACGGCTTCCATTGTTGTTGTAAAACAAAAGGTGCTCACCTGTGGTCTTTTCCTAGTGCTTACTTCCTGATTGAAGTGGTAACAATTAACCATTGAGGTGTTTGGCCAAGTGGCACATGTATTGGCCAATTAGCTCATGTAGTGTCATTTTGAATGGCAGTGTTTTGAAATGGCAAACATGTGACTTTATGTCAGATTGTTGTGTCTTATGCAGAGAACCGTGTTGAGTGCATTTAAAAAGTGCCATTTTGAATTGCAAAATGTATGTAAAGCAGAAAATGTGTTTAGACTTTTGGAGACTTGAGAAAAGGTTTTGCTCTCTGTGTCAGTTTAAATAATTGTGCTGTGCATGTCATTTTAGTGTGTTAGCAATTGGAAAAACTGTATAACACAGCTTATGTTTCCATCTACAAGCACCTACAGGTGACAGCGACACATACAGTATATCTACTATATGTTTCCCATGAGGGAATGAAACCGTCAACCCTTGTGTTGCAAGCACACTAACTGATCTAACCCACTAGAACCATCCCAGCATACTAATCTACTGTAACCCGCTAGAACCATCCAAGCATACTAATCTACTGTAACCTACTAGAACCATCCCAGCATACTAATCTACTGTAACCCACTAGAACCATCCCAGCATACTAATCTACTGTAACCTACTAGAACCATCCCAGCATACTAATCTACTGTAACCTACTAGAACCATCCCAGCATACTAATCTACTGTAACCCACTAGAACCATCCCAGCAAAGTAATCTACTGTAACCTACTAGAACCATCCCAGCATACTAATCTACTGTAACCCACTAGAACCATCCCAGCATACTAATCTACTGTAACCCACTAGAACCATCCCAGCATACTAATCTACTGTAACCCACTAGAACCATCCCAGCATACTAATCTACTATAACCCACTAGAACCATCCCAGCATACTAGTCTACTGTAACCCACTAGAACCATCCCAGCATACTAATCTACTGTAACCTACTAGAACCATCCCAGCATGCTAATCTACTGTAACCCACTAGAACCATCCCAGCATACTAATCTACTGTAACCCACTAGAACCATCCCAGCATACTAATCTACTGTAACCCACTAGAACCATCCCAGCATACTAATCTACTGTAACCCACTAGAACCATCCCAGCACACTAATCTACTGTAACCCACTAGAACCATCCCAGCATACTAGTCTACTGTAACCCACTAGAACCATCCCAGCATACTAATCTACTGTAACCCACTAGAACCATCCCAGCATACTAATCTACTGTAACCCACTAGAACCATCCCAGCACACTAATCTACTGTAACCCACTAGAACCATCCCAGCATACTAATCTACTGTAACCCACTAGAACCATCCCAGCATACTAATCTACTGTAACCCACTAGAACCATCCCAGCATACTAATCTACTGTAACCCACTAGAACCATCCCAGCACGCTAACCTGCTGTAACCCACTAGAACCATCCCAGCAAACTAATCTACTGTAACCCACTAGAACCATTCTAAGCACCACCAGCGATTGTAATGCTATTTGTGCTCCTCCTTTCTAAGTGGTTAATTGAGCGGTTGTGTTGAGGTCGGTTCTTCCTGAGTGGGCATGACATTCCCCTACTGAATGATCTTATTCTGTGTGTTCTTCCCAGGCTTGACCGAGGAGCCGAGCAGTAAGACCGACAGCAGCACGGGCAAACAGAGGAAGATGAGCAGGAAGACCACTGAGGAAGAGATAAAGGCACGAACATTGACCTCCACCAGCAGCGACAGGTGAAGGACCCATATCATCTTCAACAACTCAAAACCTAGATAGCAGTAGTGATTAGAAGTCATACATTTGGAGGGACTGCAGGCTGACTTCGGTCGTCAGTTAAATGGTGTTTCCTCCGACACATTGATGCAGCTGGCTTCCGGGTTAAGGGGACGGGTGTTAAGAAGCGCGGCTTGGCTGATCATTTGCCAACGTGAGAAAAGCACACGTACCTAGAAGTTTCTCATTTTTGTGAATGGAATATTTGGCTTGAAGTCTCATACGGGTACTTTAAATGTATTTTCATTTTATTTTACTAGGCAAGTCAGTTAAGAACAAATTCTTATTTTCAATGACAGCCTAGGAACAGTGGGTTAACTGCCTTGTTCAGGGGCAGAACGGCAGATTTTTACCTTGTCAGCTCGAGGATTAGATCTTGCAACCAATTCAGTTACTAGTCCAATGCTCTAACCACTAGGCTCCTTGCCTCCCCACGCCCCATGCAGTGGCGAACCATGACTATTGGAACTAGGCCCTCAGTTGCCGAAAAGATCTGACGTCATACATATAGAGAACTCGGATGACTGTGTATACAGAGCATGTCTGAGACCTTTCTTTTGCAGACCTATGTAGGAGAAGCAATTCGTAGATGACAGAGTCAAACAGTCCTAAGCCACGCCTCGGCTGTGGCTCACAGCACAGGTACACAACGGTCCTAAGCCACGCCTTGGCTGTGGCTCATAGCACACATACACAACGGTCCTAAGCCACGCCTCGCCTGTGGCTCACAGCACAGGTACGCAACGGTCCTAAGCCACGCCTCAGCTGTGGCTCACAGCACACATACACAACGGTCCTAAGCCACGCCTCGGCTGTGGCTCACAGCACAGGTACGCAACGGTCCTAAGCCACGCCTCGGCTGTGGCTCACAGCACAGGTACACAACGGTCCTAAGCCATGCCTCGGCTGTGGCTCACAGCACAGGTACACAACGGTCCTAAGCCACGCCTCGGCTGTGGCTCACAGCACACATACACAACGGTCCTAAGCCACGCCTCGGCTGTGGCTCACAGCACAGGTACACAACGGTCCTAAGCCACGCCTCGGCTGTGGCTCACAGCACAGGTACACAACGGTCCTAAGCCACGCCTCGGCTGTGGCTCACAGCACAGGTACACAACGGTCCTAAGCCACGCCTCGGCTGTGGCTCACAGCACACATACACAACGGTCCTAAGCCACGCCTCGGCTGTGGCTCACAGCACACATACACAACGGTCCTAAGCCACGCCTCGGCTGTGGCTCACAGCACAGGTACACAACGGTCCTAAGCCACGCCTCGGCTGTGGCTCACAGCACACATACACAACGGTCCTAAGCCACGCCTCGGCTGTGGCTCACTGCACACATACACAACGGTCGCAAATATCGATAGCAGGAACCACGTTACAAGAAAATACGGTTGCGTCGTTTCAGATAAACATTTGCCAAAACAAAAAGTCCACTCACCATTATGATTATCATTTCAAAACCAAGTTCATTCTCCTGTCCTTCTTTATGAAATGGGCAGGTTCATATAGCTTGTCTTTTGATTTTAACCCTTTCACACGTACCATCACACGGGTGTGATCGTTCTACAGTGGTCCCTGAAGCGTACGATCACACATGTGTGATTAGAACACTCATTTAGAATGCTCCTTTAGAACGGACAGTTTCGAATGATGCAACAATCAGCGTTTGAGCTGGCCACACTTTTTTCAGAAACTATTTACACAAACACAGTCCTTGCAAAGTTATGTCCAGAATGTGAGCAGTTTATTTTGGGATGCAATGTTCAGATATTCACAGAAGTACAGTATATATAGCATAACACAATCATCCTAACCGGAAAAATGTAGGCTACAGTTGTTCTAGCGCTAACTGAGCAAAGATTGACCCCACACAAGCTGTCATATTTTCTAGCTCTAGGCTGACATAAACTACAATATGAATTTGCTAATAGCAATTACTATGTATAATTAATCACATCACGGGTGAGCTCACCATTGATCGAAATAAACTATGTAAAACACTTTATAGAAATCGAAAGTAATCCGAAGATTAGTTTCAGCGCGCAGCCATGCATTTTTTTCCTCACAGAAACCGAAGATAATAAGAGAAGACGAGATGTGTTTGGTCTGTTTATAGTATGCATGTTGAAGGGGTGTCATCTACTGTCGTTCACATCCCACCAGTAATTTCCAGAAGTCCTCAAAAAATTTGTGAACTCTTACCTCATTTTGCTATAGCATCTTTGGTCCGACAGACGATCAAGTGAAACCCAGAATGCATTGTATGTCAACAAACATGGCTCCACACACATAGCTGGAATTAGCTTAGCTCATAATCAGTACGACCTTCAAAACATTATTTTACACAAATACTATGTGCCCTTTACAATCTATGCAAAAATCGGAATGCATGATTTTATCACCGGTAATTGAAAAACGTAAATAAAATAGTAAATATAGGAACACTACACAAAACATTTTCTGATAGTGATTTATTGATACAAATGGCGCGTGCAGGCAGTCAATCACGTAACCTCTCACTCCCGCTCTGAGCCATTCAGTGTTGTTATGTACGTAGCTAATGAGCTAAGCTGTAGCATTAGCAATGTCTTTCAAAAGGAGACAACTCAGAAATGGAGATTTAAAAAAATTCTGACAATGAGTCTGAATGTCAGGAATCAGGTTCTGACAGTGACAGAGGATCCCTTGTCGACTGAGAAAGTCCCAGTTCCCTTCGAAGATGCTGGTGGTGACAGAGGCAGACCGATAGTACAGGAGTTCTGTGGTAGCTGGAAGGCTGCCAGCCATTTCACCCCTCCTGGCCCTGCTGTTTGTGTTGATGAGTCCCAGTCTGGAGTGGGGGGGTGGGGGCAGCAGCAGCCACAATTAGTGAAATGTATACATTTCTGGTGACCGTAAAGAGGAACTCCATAAGAGAACACTGGGGCAGAGATCCTATGTTTGCAACTCCCTTCTTTGCCACCCTCTTTTCTAGTTCTGCTGCTATGACTGCATTTCATCAACAACGCTACTGCCATCCTAAATGACCCGTTATACAAAATAAAAAATGTTAACAGCTGGCAGTAAAGTTCCATGACAAACGAGACGTCCATGTCCTCTCCTCTGTCCATACAGCAACCATGTCAGCCACAGGGAAGTTGGGCCACCTGACGGGAGAGAGAAACAAACCAGACAGAGAAGCATCAAACCAGACTGCGTGCTTGACTATAACCTCAAAATGGGGATAGTGGATAAGGCTGACATGATAAACAGCTTTGGGGAATGCACTCAGAAAATGACCAAGTGGTATAAGATATTTCTAAATTTTTCCAGGGTAGCGTCAAAATACAACATCTTCTTCTGATGCATTTAGCATTGTTTTACAGAGCTAATAGAAGAATGTAACTAGCTACATAAGCACAATTTAATATAACACCATAAAAGGTGAGTAACGTTACCTAGCGTGTCCGCGGTTATAAGGAATATACACAAATATATTATGTTCCATACACACAGTGAGCTACAGTAGACACAGTATAACACGACACACAGAAACTATTATAACGTAATAAGGCACTTACTTTGATAGAAATGCAGTCGGGATTTGAAGATGGGTGTCTGTAGTGACGCCTCTAGCACGGAGACGCTGTGCCACTTGGGAGTCATAAAGCCAGGGTAGCTTCAAAATACAACACATGCTAATACTTCCCTGACGCAATTAGCATTGTTTTCCAGAGCTAATAGAATAATGTAGCTAGCTACCTAATCATTGAGTATAACACCATAAATGTTATGAAATGAGTAACGTTACATTGCGTGTCCACGGTTATAAGGAATATACCCAAAATATTATGCTACAGTAGAAACAACATGCAGAAACTATTATAACGTAATAAGGCACTTTGATAGAAACGCACACATTTCCAAAGTTATTATTGGTAACGAAAACAACTTTGATTGCGATGCAGGCGACAGGTGGAAACCATGAACACGTGTGTGCAGGACGGCAGATGAGCAAATGTCTGCAGACTTGAACTGCACAAACAATTGAGAAGTGTTTGGGGAATTTTGTCCGGGTCAGAAATGACAAAAAAAATCATTGGTCCGCAAAAGTAAAAATGACTACTTGTATGTGAATGAATGAGGCAGAACACACCTCATTTCAAACTGTTATTAGAAATAAAAAAACTTATTAGAAAATAATTTAAAATTGACAAATAAAAACAGGCTGCGTGCTTTGGTTTGAGGGCAGCGCCGATTAAATGTACTGTTACGTATCAATCACACTCTGGAATGGAGAGAACGTTCTAACATCACGTGCATAAAAAAACTCACGCTGGGGTGACCGTTAGAGATATTTGGAACTCACGCATGAAAGGGTTAAATCCGAAATAAGTTCTTTATCGATTGAGATCAAAGCCAGGGCTGACAGTCGGGCCTGTCCAGTGGTGTTCCTGGAATATGTTCTTTCTACTGATGTAGGGGACACTGGAATGGTCAAAACTAGACAGGTAAACAGATACAGTTGGTGCATACAATCAATTAGTCTCTTCTGCTGGAGAAAGTGGAGCAGATCAGCCGGGCTCTTACCCTTGAAGTCAGACATTGAGTACATAACGGTGAGTTCTGTTTTAAGCCGCGGCAAATCAAAATGAGGGCCATAACTTTCCTCGAGACTTGAGAACGCAGCATTTGGAAAGCTTGGCGTTTCCCTATATATTGGGAACATTTGTGGGTCAAGGAGGGCAAAGAACATGAGCCTTTCATGGTCATTGAGCCTGTTTCTTAGCTGAGTGACAATGTTGTTGATGATCGTACTGTGTAGCTGTTGGTACTGGCCGTGAACGTCTCCTTGCATATGTGTCCTGCGCCCCCTTGGTACTCCGGTCTCACTCACAGTGTCCTCGTAGATGGTATCCCCTCTCTGTGTTGTTGCAGAAGTCCTGCGCCCCCTTGGTACTCCGGTCTCACTCACAGTGTCCTCGTAGATGGTATCCCCTCTCTGTGTTGTTGCAGAGGTCATGCGCCCCCTTGGTACTCCGGTCTCACTCACAGTGTCCTCGTAGATGGTATCCCCTCTCTGTGTTGTTGCAGAGGTCCTGCGCCCCCTTGGTACTCCGGTCTCACTCACAGTGTCCTCGTAGATGGTATCCCCTCTCTGTGTTGTTGCAGAGGTCCTGCGCCCCCTTGGTACTCCGGTCTCACTCACAGTGTCCTCGTAGATGGTATCCCCTCTCTGTGTTGTTGCAGAGGTCCTGCGCCCCCTTGGTACTCCGGTCTCACTCACAGTGTCCTCGTAGATGGTATCCCCTCTCTGTGTTGTTGCAGAAGTCCTGCGCCCCCTTGGTACTCCGGTCTCACTCACAGTGTCCTCGTAGATGGTATCCCCTCTCTGTGTTGTTGCAGAGGTCATGCGCCCCCTTGGTACTCCGGTCTCACTCACAGTGTCCTCGTAGATGGTATCCCCTCTCTGTGTTGTTGCAGAGGTCCTGCGCCCCCTTGGTACTCCGGTCTCACTCACAGTGTCCTCGTAGATGGTATCCCCTCTCTGTGTTGTTGCAGAGGTCCTGCGCCCCCTTGGTACTCCGGTCTCACTCACAGTGTCCTCGTAGATGGTATCCCCTCTCTGTGTTGTTGCAGAGGTCCTGCGCCCCCTTGGTACTCAGGTCTCACTCACAGTGTCCTCGTAGATGGTATCCCCTCTCTGTGTTGTTGCAGAGGTCCTGCGCCCCCTTGGTACTCCGGTCTCACTCACAGTGTCCTCGTAGATGGTATCCCCTCTCTGTGTTGTTGCAGAGGTCCTGCGCCCCCTTGGTACTCCGGTCTCACTCACAGTGTCCTCGTAGATGGTATCCCCTCTCTGTGTTGTTGCAGAGGTCCTGCGCCCCCTTGGTACTCCGGTCTCACTCACAGTGTCCTCGTAGATGGAATCCCCTCTCTGTGTTGTTGCAGAGGTCGTGTGCCAAAGTGCTGACTTTGTCAAACAGGCAAAATCTTTGAAACCAGTTATTATCGGTATTGAAGAGTAGGCAATTCCAACTGTAAAGCTTTTTTTGTCAGCTCACAGCTGGTAATCCACGGATAGCACTCATAATTATTAACTTGAAAATGCCTTTTAAAACTCTTTCCTCGTTGCACCAAATCAGGCAGTGCAGAAGTTGGTCTATCGGTCTGTAGAAGATTTAACTTTTCATTAAAAGTTAGTCTTGAAAAGGGCGATGCTAACAATTTAGCCACCACATAGTCCTCGATTACTCTCTCTGCAGTTGCCATCGTTACATACACTCACTGCAAAAAGCTAGCCAGCTAGCTAGGCTCAAGCGTGAGAAAACAAGATAAGGCTCTGAATTAGTGATGTATAATTAGGCTCTCTAAAGAGCCTTGAAGAATCGTTAAATTGTCCCACCTATTACAAGACAATTTGTGATTGGTTGAATCTACTGTCATTCCAAAATGCTGCTTTAATTGAAGTCAATGTCAATGACGTTGGCTGGTGCCTTCTAGTCAAAGCCCGAGGGCCTAGCCAATGAGCGTTGAGCCCAGCTAGATTATTTCTACCAACAGACTACCAAAGAAAAATTCTGATTGGATATTTTTTTCTCTTGGATATTAACCCTTCTTTTTCCAAAACAATAGGAAGATCATTACAATTAAGACAAAAAAATATTAAATCAATGAAAACACAATTACAGATTATATTAATATAAAAATATATACAGATTTGTATCTATCCTTAGGCCCTCTCTGAAGGTGTAGAGGGCCCTGGCGGTTCCCCAATGTTCAAATGATATGAGTGTAAAACGTTATGATGTAGTGATTCAAACTGATGGGCATGCTGTGTGTCCTATCAGAGTGGGCTCGGAGTCGGCCGACACGGACTCGGACATCCAACGGCACTGCTCGTCCAGCTCGGAGGCGGAGCCAGAGAAAGTGGTGCTTAGAGAGGAGAGCCCGCCATTGGCCAGCCCCTTCACCCTCCCCACCTCTTTCGAAGAAGACATCCTGGACCTAAAGTGAAGACAATCCCATCATGCACTTATTTTCTGCCCTCCTCCTCCTTTCCTCATCCCCCTCTTCTCTGCTCCTCCTTTCCTCCTCATCCCTCTTCTCTCCTCCTCCTTTCCTCCTCATCCACCTCTTCTCTCCTCCTCCTTTCCTCCTCATCCCCCTCTTCTCTCCTCCTCCTTTCCTCATCATCTCCCTCTTCTCTGCTCCTCCTCATCCACGTCTTCTCTCATCCTTTCGGTCATTTTATTTGTAGGTTGTTGATTTCTGTTTAGTTTTTATCTCTGTGGTCTGGGTCTTCATCCTCAAACGTGGTGTGTAGAAGAGGAATGCGTGTGTGTGTGTTGCACCACAGCGAGTAACCCAAAGAAAACGAGGAGGTCATTTGAGGTGGTGTGGTTAGTTCAGAGTTCAGAGGTCATTATACGGCGAAGGTTTTCATCAATAAACCAAAACTGAATGTAAATCTACGCACAAGGCACGAAGAAAAATCTGTGTTGGAACCGACACCCTCGTGAAGTTCCTTTGGCTTACCATTTGTTGCATATTATATGATTATTTCCTATTCCACTTTCAACTGTAGTATAATATATGTATGTATACATCTATTTATACATTAAGATGCATACACACTGACAGACATGTATGCCTTTATAGATATATTATAATACACATTTTATTCACATATTTAGTAAATGTAAGATGTTTTATGCTCTCCATGTCTGTCAGTCTTGTTCTGTTTCCTTTCCAACTCACAGTATGCAGGTAGACAGGGCTGGACTGGAGGCAGAGTCTCCCACAAGTGCCAATTCGCCACATCCTACACCAAAACCACAACTCCCATCAGCCACCTCTCCTTTGATTGGCTGGACTCTGACAGTAGCGGTCTTAGTCATGTATCCCTCTGTAGATACCATCTTACAGTGAGTCTGTGAGCTAGGTTCAATCATCATAGAGTCACACACACACACCCCCCTCTAGGGTTTCTAAAAGCACTTGCATGCCATGCCTTTGCTACTACTGTCCTGTTTCTGGCTATCCCTGAGAATCCCTCAGTCCAGGTACTCACAGAATAAAAACGCATATAGTCTTTTATACACAGACTACAACCTTCCCTGACAGTAAGCTTACTGTGGCCTATAAGTGGCCCACCATTGTCATAGCCAGCGGGCAGTTAGCTCATCGGCTTTCTAGTGGGTTCGGCTGCAGTATCTGACACAATCCACCGGGCACTCACTGGCTGAATCAACATTGTTTCAACGTCATTTCAATGAAATAACATTGAACCAACATTGAATAGACGTTGAATTGATGTCTGTGCCCAGTGGACATGGTCTGTCTGGTGTTAGGCCGCTATTGTCTACTTGGGACCTCTATCAGCTTGATTCTCTTGTTAGTCGGGTTGGAGAATATATCAAGTAGCCAACTACTTCCTTTTAGGAGTGATGGCTTGAGGTAATGTAGTCGGTCATAGGTTGCATCCAAACTTTTAACCAGGGCCCATAGAGCGCTGATCAAAAGTAGGTCATTATATAGGGAATAGGGTGGCTTTTAGGACATAGACATAGTGGATGAGAGTCCATTTAGATGGTAGATTGGTTAGGGTTAGATGGTAGATGGGTTAGGTTTAGATGATAGGAGGGTTAGATGGTAGATGGGTTAGGGTTAGGGTTAGGTGATAGGAGGGTTAGATGGTACAGTGCCTTGCGAAAGTATTCGCCCCCCTTGAACTTTGCGACCTTTTGCCACATTTCAGGCTTCAAACATAAAGATATAAAACTGTATTTTTTTGTGAAGAATCAACAACAAGTAGGACACAATCATGAAGTGGAACGACATTCATTGGATATTTCAAACAAATCAAAAACTGAAAAATTGGGCGTGCAAAATTATTCAGCCCCTTTACTTTCAGTGCAGCAAACTCTCTCCAGAAGTTCAGTGAGGATCTCTGAATGATCCAATGTTGACCTAAATTACTAATGATGATAAATACAATCCACCTGTGTGTAATCAAGTCTCCGTATAAATGCACCTGCACTGTGATAGTCTCAGAGGTCCGTTAAAAGCGCAGAGAGCATCATGAAGAACAAGGAACACACCAGGCAGGTCCGAGATACTGTTGTGAAGAAGTTTAAAGCCGGATTTGGATACAAAAATATTTCCCAAGCTTTAAACATCCCAAGGAGCACTGTGCAAGCGATAATATTGAAATGGAAGGAGTATCAGACCACTGCAAATCTACCAAGACCTGGCCGTCCCTCTAAACTTTCAGCTCATACAAGGAGAAGACTGATCAGAGATGCAGCCAAGAGGCCCATGATCACTCTGGATGAACTGCAGAGATCTACAGCTGAGGTGGGAGACTCTGTCCATAGGACAACAATCAGTCGTATATTGCACAAATCTGGCCTTTATGGAAGAGTGGCAAGAAGAAAGACATTTCTTAAAGATATCCATAAAAAGTTTGCCACAAGCCACCTGGGAGACACGCCAAACATGTGGAAGAAGGTGCTCTGGTCAGATGAAACCAAAATTGAACTTTTTGGCAACAATGCAAAACGTTATGTTTGGCGTAAAAGCAACACAGCTCATCACCCTGACCACACCATCCCCACTGTCAAACATGGTGGTGGCAGCATCATGGTTTGGGCCTGCTTTTCTTCAGCAGGGACAGGGAAGATGGTTAAAATTGATGGGAAGATGGATGGAGCCAAATACAGGACCATTCTGGAAGAAAACCTGATGGAGTCTGCAAAAGACCTGAGACTGGGACGGAGATTTGTCTTCCAACAAGACAATGATCCAAAACATAAAGCAAAATCTACAATGGAATGGTTCAAAAATAAACATATCCAGGTGTTAGAATGGCCAAGTCAAAGTCCAGACCTGAATCCAAACGAGAATCTGTGGAAAGAACTGAAAACTGCTGTTCACAAATGCTCTCCATCCATCCAACCTCACTGAGCTCGAGCTGTTTTGCAATGGGAAAGAATTTCAGTCTCTCGATGTGCAAAACTGATAGAGACATACCCCAAGCGACTTACAGCTGTAATCGCAGCAAAAGGTGGCGCTACAAAGTATTAACTTAAAGGGGCTGAATAATTTTGCACGCCCAATTTTTCAGTTTTTGGTTTGTTAAAAAAGTTTGAAATATCCAATAAATGTCGTTCCACTTCATGATTGTGTCCCACTGGTTGTTGATTCTTCACAAAAAACTACAGTTTTATATCTTTATGTTTGAAGCCTGAAATGTGGCAAAAGGTCGCAAAGTTCAAGGGGGCCGAATACTTTCGCAAGGCACTGTAGATGGGTTAGGTGGTAGGAGGGTTAGATGGTAGATGGGTTAGATGGGTTATGGTTAGATGGTAGGAGGGTTAGGGTTAGATGATACGAGGGTTAGATGATAGATGGGTTAGGTGGTAGGAGGGTTAGGGTTAGATGGTAGATGGGTTAGGGTTAGATGATATGAGGGTTAGATGATAGATGGGTTAGGTGGTAGGAGGGTTAGGGTTAGATGGTAGGAGGGTTAGATGGTAGATGGGTTAGGGTTAGATGATAGATGGGTTAGGTGGTAGGAGGGTTAGGGTTAGATGGGTTAGGGTTAGATGAGAGATGGCCTTTGGTTAGATGGTAGGAGGGTTAGATGGTAGATGGGTTAGATGGTAGGAGGGTTAGATGGTAGATGGGTTAGGGTTAGATGATAGATGGGTTAGGTGGTAGGAGGGTTAGGGTTAGATGGGTTAGCGTTAGATGAGAGATGGCCTTTGGTTAGATGGTAGGAGGGTTAGATGGTAGATGGGTTAGATGGTAGGAGGGTTAGATGGTAGATGGGTTATGGTTAGATGGTAGGAGGGTTAGATGGTAGATGGGTTAGATGGTAGGAGGGTTCGGGTTAGATAGTAGGAGGGTTAGGGTTAGATGAGAGATGGGTTTTGGTTAGATGGTAGGAGGGTTAGATGGTAGATGGGTTAGATGGTAGGAGGGTTAGGGTTAGATGGTAGATGGGTTATGGTTAGATGGTAGGAGGGTTAGATGGTAGATGGTAGGTACTGTAGCCTAACTCAGAGTCCCTATAGGAACTATTTGGAAGACAGAATTTCCTCTCCTCTCCAACTCTTCACTAGGAGCAAGGCATAACTCCCCAAGTGCAATGGGACATTACTGAACACAGGAGTTGTGATGCGTGTAAAGAGAGAGTGGACTGAAACAGCACAGAGGAAGCCATAACACACCTCTGATAAGATAGATAAGTAACCAATCCCAATGAGTAGAGTGATATCAGCACGCAGGTTGGGTCAAACATGACACAATACCGGGGCATCATGGTAAATGTTGTGGTTCATCAGTCTGTACTGGACATGAGTTGGGCTCACGCCTGCAACTTCAAAATCAGTGTCATCCTTAGCTCAAGCGGGAATTTCCTACTTGGCTAATGGTTAGGAGTTTGGTATCTCCCGTGGGAGACCAGGGTTCAGACCTTGACGTACAGCATGATATTGTGTTCTCAGTGTCTTACGCTGCATCATGCTGAGAGGAATATTAGGGAGAGGCTCTGTTGTTACTACTATACAGGTCACGGTGATGTTGCTGCCATACCTACATACAGTACATGTCCGTAGAGGAATATTAGGGAGAGTTCTTGGCTTAAGCATCTGTTTGGCTATGTGAGTACCCATGTGTGGTCGGCTTGTGACATGGCACCCCTCTTCTGATCTAGCATGAGCCCCCTTCTCTCTATCACACCCTTTTCTTCTCTTTCTCTCTGTACTTGCCTGTCTCAATATGGTCTCTTTCAATACTTTTACGCGAAACCAGAGGGAAACCATAGGGAGACTATTTTTACAATGGAATTTGACTTGTTATTTATTACCCTGGTTCTTAACATGAGTGTAGGTGAATGGGAGTGGGATGTCTGGTGGTTTGAAGGTTTGTAATACGGCTTCTATCACTTTGATCATTCTCCCTGTCACTCTCTCCTTTGTTTCCGTCGTCCCTGTTAAGTTCACACCGCCCCTACTCCTTGATGTTTTTGCAGTGGTTTTTGTATCTAAATCAATATTTAGTGTTTAGACTGTTGCTCAACCTCTCTGTGATATCAAAACGAAAGAAAATAATAATAAAAATAACACCAAGTGTCTTAAAAATATTGTATCGCCATCGTTTTTAATGCCAAGTACTACTTGTAAATGTTTGTGTTTCAAATGTGGCCTCAAATGAAACTTTATTCTAAAATGATTCTTTTTTTTTTTTTTTGAACAATTATTTCAGTTATTTGAACAAGTGCTGTAGACCACTGCTGTGAAAGTAGTAAATTCTGTTCATTGATATGTAATAAATATTTATGAAATTTGAACACATTTTGTTTGTAATCTTCCTCATTATAGATTAGTTATCGGTGTTGTGATGTCAGAAATTGCTTGAAGCTTTATCTGTACCACCAACTGTAAGGATCTACCTGCTAAACTACATTTCCCATGATTCCCCAACTGTCACACATGGAAACACCACTCTTCCCACCTGGAAGGTGGCGGCACAAACTGAGAGACAAATTAGGGCCATATTAGCAGGTCAAGTTAGCACAAGCCTCGTGTCAGCACATCTGGTATCTGCTCCAGTCCCTGCTGGAGCCTGTTTGTCGTGTGTGTGTGTGTGTGCGCACACACGCAGCTGATCAGAATTCATCTCTCACCTCTCTCTGAGCAGAGTCATCAATCTCCCTGTAACAGCAGCACCCCCCGTGGAACACACACATATGGTCACATACGCACACACACTCTCAACCTCACTTCATTCCTCCTGTGACACAAATGGGCAAAGTTTTTCTACTGCACTCTCCATCTCTCCCAATACCTCTGACTCCTTCTCTCTTCAAAACCATGGGGAAAGCAGGCGATGGGGCCAATGTGGCACTCTGCAGAGCTCTTTCCCAATGCTTTTGAATGCACCACTAACTGATACAATTAGGGGTGTATTCATTACGCCGATTCTGTTGTAAAACATTTACTCTGTTGCAAAACGTTGCAATGAAAACAAGACCTTCTATTGGACACATTCAGGTAGGCCTACTTTCTTCAACTTAACATTACCAATGTCTTCTGCTAATCCTTTAAACGTATTGAACTATTTCCAAACAATGTTACCCAGTGTTAAACGTAACAACATAGAAAGCTGATTCTTCTTTCTTGGCCTGTGTCCAGTTGTGCCCCAACTGAAATGTAAAAGCTTCAGTGACAGATATAGGGAAGATAATCAAGGAGGTGATGGAGTCCAGGTGAGTGTCATGAGGCGCAGGTGCGCGAGACGATGGTGACAGGTGTGCGGAATAATCAGCAACCTGATGACCTAGAGGCCGGAGAGGGAGTATACAGTGAGGGGGAAAAGTATTTGATCCCCTGCTGATTTTGTATGTTTGCCCACTGACAAAGAAATGATCAGTCTATCATTTTAATGGTAGGTTTATTTGAACAGTGAGAGACAGAATAATAACAAAAAATCCAGAAAAACGCATTTCAAAAATGTTCTAAATTGATTTGCATTTTAATGAGGGAAATAAGTATTTGACCCCCTCTCAATCAGAAAGATTTCTGTCTCCCAGGTGTCTTTTATACAGGTAACAAACTGAGATTAGGAGCACACTCTTAAAGGGAGTGCTCCTAATCTCAGTTTGTTACTTATATAAAAGACACCTGTCCACAGAAGCAATCAATCAATCAGATTCCAAACTCTCCACCATGGCCAAGACCAAAGAGCTCTCCAAGGATGTCAAGTACAAGATTGTAGACCTACACAAGGCTGGAATGGGCTACAAGACCATCGCCAAGCCACTTGGTGAGAAGGTGACAACAGTTGGTGCGATTATTCACAAATGGAAGAAACACAAAATAACTGTCAATCTCCCTCGGCCTGGGGCTCCATGCAAGATCTCACCTCGTGGAGTTGCAATGATCATGAGAACGGTGAGGAATCAGCCCAGAACTACACGGGAGGATCTTGTCAATGATCTCAAAGCAGCTGGGACCAAGGAATAGTCACCAAGGAAATAATTGGTAACAACCTACACCGTGAAGGACTGAAATCCTGCAGCGCCCGCAAGGTCCCCCTGCTCAAGAAAGCACATATACATGCCTGTCTGAAGTTTACCAATGAACATCTGAATGATTCAGAGGACAACTGGGTGAAAGTGTTGTGGTCAGATGAGACCAAAATGGAGCTCTTTGGCATCAACTCAACTCGCCGTGTTTGGAGGAGGAGGAATGCTGCCTATGACCCCGAGAGGGAGGAGAATGATTTGTCAAGAGGAAGGAGAGAAAGAAGAGGGAAATAAAAGAGAGGACGAGTGGAGAGAATAAAGGAAGGAGAGAGAGAGAAAAAGAGAGAGGGGGGGTACTCTCCAATCAGGCTGTCTGAGTCCCACTGTGAGGAACAGAATGTCTGGGTTTCTAATTAAACATTTTGTGTCACTGGCCAACACACAATACCCCATGTCAGAGTAGAATTATGTTTTTAGAAATGTTAACAAAAATGAAAAGCTGAAATGTATTGAGTCAATAAGTATTCAACCCCTTTTTTATGGCAAGACTATAAAATGTTGTTGAACAAGTCACATAATAAGTTGCATGGACTCACTCTGTGTGCAATAATAGTGTTTAACATATTTTTGAATGACTACCCCACACATACAATTATCTGTAAGGTCTCTCAGTCTCTCAGTGAATTTCAAACACAGATTCAACCACAAAGACCAGGGAGTTTTTCCAATGCCTCGCAAAGAAGGGCACCTATTGGTAGATGGGTAATTAAAAGCAGACATGGAGTATATCTTTTAGCACGGTGAAATTATTAATTACACTTTAGATGGTGTATCAAAACACCCAGTCAATACAAAGATACAGGCATCCTTCCTAACTCAGTTGCCGGAAAGGAAGGAAACCATTCAGGGAGACCAAACTTAATAAAATGGGTTATAAAAGTTCACATGTGCGCTAGCATTCCTCCTGTGAAGTAGGCGCACATGACCCACACACAAACAAGTTAGAACGAAGTGTGGATGTAAAAAAAAGCCTGTGCATATGACTTTCCCCACAGTCCCATTAGGGTGATTTCTCCCCTTCTCAGCTATCTACCACAGCCTCCTGGTTTCCACCAAGCAGTGTGTCTGAATGCACATCTGGACTCTACCCCCTCCCAGGTCCCAGTGGTTTAGTAGTCGGTAGAAGAAGACACGTTTTGGCTGGTGACTCAGTTGACTGTGTTTAGTAGGAAGATTGTGGTCTAAGAAAATTCATTCAGTTCAACTACTATTCCACAAGATGACTTATTCAATGTGTGTCTGTGTTAATGTGTGGTGGTGATCAAGAACCAATACAACTGTGGATATGGACACATCTGCCTTGTTCTTCCGGACAGTCTGTAGTGAGTCAGAATCTTTTCAAGACATGTAACTTTCAAAATACAGAAATCATTCCCGTTTGATGCATTTTGCAACAGATGATGCAAAACGTAGCATCATATGATGCAAAATGAATCACACAGGGATGATTTATGTATTTTGAAAGTTACATATCTTGGAAACTTGATTGCTGACAAGCAAGACATTTTGGGACTATGTCAACAATTGACTAATGAAACAAATACCAAAACGTCGTTTTTGGGTGGAGATTCCCTTTAATTTCTCAATTTACGGCTGGCTACCTGAGCTCACATTTATGGCTGGCTACCTGAGCTCACATTTATGGCTGGCTACCTGAGCTCAAATTTACGGCTGGCTACCTGAGCTCACATTTACGGCTGGCTACCTGAGCTCACATTTATGGCTGGCTACCTGAGCTCACATTTACGGCTGGCTACCTGAACTCAAATTTACGGCTGGCTACCTGAGCTCACATTTACGGCTGGCTATCTGAGCTCACATTTATGGCTGGCTACCTGAGCTCACATTTACGGCTACCTACCTGAGCTCACATTTACGGCTGGCTACCTGAGCTCACATTACGGCTGGCTACCTAAGCTCACATTTATGGCTGGCTACCTGAGCTCACATTTACGGCTGGCTACCTGAGCTCACATTTATGGCTGGCTACCTGAGCTCACATTTATGGCTGGCTACCTGAGCTCAAATTTACGGCTGGCTACCTGAGCTCACATTTACGGCTGGCTACCTGAGCTCACATTTATGGCTGGCTACCTGAGCTCACATTTATGGCTGGCTACCTGAGCTCACATTTATGGGATTGTAGGAGGTGATTAATAAGCTGTTATTTGACAGGCAATATTTTAATGTTATGTAAGAATGAAGGTCTATAGTAGCCTCAACAGCAGTCTCTGGGGTAACACCGTGGTGTAGCCGGAGGACAGCTATTTTCCATTGTACATTGACTTCAATTCAAAACCTTGGAGGCTCATGGTTCTCACACCCTTCCATAGACTTACACAGTAATTATGACTACTTCCGGAGGATGTCCTACAACCTCAGAGCTCTTGCATCATGAACTGACATGTTGTCCACCCAATTAAAGGAACAGATAATGAACCTAGTACTGAAAGCATTATGCTACAGTTAGCTAGAAAATGTGGTGAGTAGTCGACTCAAAGAGAGAGAAAGACAATAGTTGAACAGTTTTGAACAAATTCATTTCTTCCCTATCAACCTACCACTATCCATAAACTCACCTATCAGTCTCCCAACACTAACTTTGCTCTCCTCAACACTGAATCAATGAACAAAGCTCCCTTGGTGTATGAACTAATATCTGATATCCACCTAACTGAAACTTGGCAACAACCTGGTGAGAGAGATTAAAGTAGACGGCACGCGTCAAAGTAATTGATTTATGACCCTGCGTCATGATGACGTGTGCATGTCCAAATATGGGCCTCCGGCCCGTCCCCCTGTTCCTGTGGTCACGTGTTAGAGGGTGTGTGTTATTTTATATCTATACGGCATCCTTTGAAGTAGTCATGGTGATTGATGTCTAGGGGCCTGGTTGAACTGGGGGGGGGTTGAGTGTTTGAACTTTTGGAACGTGTATGTCCCCCACCCCCAGTTTTATTGCCCTTATGGTTGTTATCTGATGAAGCAGGAATGTCCTGGGGTATTGGCTGTGGCATATGCATTATAAATGTCCAGAACAAGTGATTTTTAAAATAAAGACCCGAATATTAAACATCTAAAATATGTCTCCAAGGCCAATTCTCGGGGTGCTCTGCAGCTCATGTCATGAATCCAATGACCAAAGCCTGGAGGATGTTTTGCATGAGGCTCCAGAATGTTTTAAAGGATTTTTGTGTACAAGTGAGGGACATATGTCTTAGATATTCCACCCTGAGGAATCTACGGTTAAGATATTCACAGACAGCGTGTCCCAACCCTTTTATCGGGCAGAACCCAAGAGGTTTTCTCCAGTGCTAAGGATGAGAGAATGGCTTAAAATAAGACTCGCGCTGTGTCAAATGGAACGCGCCCTGAGTGCTTCAAGGCTGCCCGGATATGCGTTGGAAGAACAGGTCTGCGGACGAAATGATCTAATGGCCCTAAGAGTCGCTTCAATGGCGTATACCCCGGACTCCAGAGTGACAATTTTAGCATGTGAACAATTTGATAGTGCAAATGCTTCGAAAACTGTCAGTTCATATGTATCTTCCAAAGCATGCAAGGATGTAAATTTTTTTCAAATAATGTTCCGTTTTAAATGGCGCGATTACCATATTTTCCGAACACTGATGAATAAGCTGGACAGTCTTTTCGAAAATCGTGAACAATTACGGCGATGGCCGAGGTTATCGTTGAGACATACCCAGGACCCACAAGGCCGAAGGCGGATCTTTCCCTGGAGTGAAAACGTCCAGAGTTTCGATGGAGCGGGCAAAAGACTTTGCGATGGGGAATTGGAAACGGATAATGGTCAGGGCTAACAGGACCCGATATCTGTAAGAAATAGTAAAACATGTTGAATTATAACGTGTGTTAAAATGTAGGTGTTAAATATTTAGAATTAAATCACTGGTTTTGAAAATGTATCTCACCCATTTAACTAAAGGGGAAGCGGTCTTTTCTCTCACGCTAAGGTCTGGGTCAGACAACTGTAATATCTGAAAAAACATGTATTATTTTATAGTCTTTTCCTACAATGGTATGTTATGAACATTACGGGTTATTAAAGTTTGTAATAATGTACAACTGCAGGCCTCCAATGTTTTTTACATAAAACACGCGCGATGCATGTTTAAATAGTAGTACAATTTGGTAATTAATTCGAACATGTCTTAAAGGTTGTACGAAATATTTTGGTATTAAATCAAGGGTTTTAAAACTGTATCTCACCCGTAACTATGGGAAAAGGTATTTCACATCATCACCCAGCTCTGTCGCGAAGGAAAAAGACCTGGAGAATCAGGGGGCGTGCGTGAGTGGGCGTGTGACGGAGCAGCAGGAGTGTGTGTGTGTGTGTGTGTGTGCGTTACAGAAACCAAAGGGTGTGGGTTCAACAGGGGCCCAGCGCTCTATCTGTAGAGAATCGTTTGAAACCAAGGTTTGCGCTATCCGGCATAAGGCATGTCCAGATATCGGCCGACCGCCCGGGGTTAAACACTGATATCTAATCAATGCACCGGTACCCCACCAACCCGTTTGTAGACAGAATGTATCTCTGAATTCACCGCCTTTTGGTCTCTAAACCAAACATACAGGGGGGTTGCATACAGGATATCTCCCGGAACTCATTCCGTACTTTAGCAAGTTAGGGCCTGAACGGGGAGCATATACTTTAACACTATGTTACCACAGCTTTAGCGCAAACCCACAGGCCCGAATATTTAGCTGCCCGGACAGATTTAAAAAAAATATTCTGAATAAGTGAATCTCTCCTAATGGATATTTCTGGAGGTGAGTAAATTAAAAATATATTTTAAGATTTGTTTGAATATTATTGTAATATTAAACCCGAGTTATTTGGGTCTTTCAGGCCAAAGGCCAATATACGTTAAAAAGGGTATATATAGCGTATAACTGGTAATATTGTCTAACGTTTGTTAGGATCCCAAACATTTACGCAGCTTTTACGCGGTTTACCGGATCTGGAACAACATGAGGGGGATTCACAGTCTCAAAAACCAGGCAGTCAGTCGCCATCAGCATTTTTTCGTTGTAAGTCCTTATTATTAAACACATACCCAAGAATATTTATATATAAAATAAAAAAATAGTGTGTACTATTTTAAAAACTATTTTATGTATTTACAGCCGACATACAGCCAAGAATGATAAAGGATTCGTTATGGACATCGGACACATCTGGTGACTTGGACGCAATTCTCCCGTTCTGTACGAGCGTTTTTTCAAACTCACCGCGAATCCCGGGAACCTCCACCCCCTCACGACATATTCCAGACCCCAACAGCCAACGCACAACGGTGGTCCAAGTACATTGGTCCGAATCCAACCATCCCGAAAAGTACTGCTGGGCAGGGAACTTGAGGCTTCACGAGCAGGCGCTCCAAGGACAAGGTATGAGACCATTATACGTTTAGGTTATTAGTTATACGTCTTTTTATTAGTTATACCTCTTATGATAGAATATGTTAAAACAAGGACAAATAATGTTTTTTCAGACTGCCAGGAGACAGGCCCTGCAGAATCGGGAACGCTAGATGAAAAAAGCCTAGAGCCCTCCGTATCCGCAATTCGTCAGAACAGCCAGCGCCAAAAAAGCCGAGGTATTTTAAATATGTATTGTTAATATATATTATTATACCTGAAATGTATTTGACATTTTATGTATCTAACATATTTTTATATTTAATAACGTCATTTTGTATGTATTATTTTCATTCAGACTCCTCCCCGGCGAAAAACGGCACAGACGGACACATACATCTAGAGCTGGGGGATTCCGGCGCACCGAACATTCCCGATGAAACAACCGATAGACCTGTTTTTAATGACATTTCGGATGTTGACGACCAGTTATTCTGTGATGCGGCCAACCTTATCGACCCCGTCAATTCTACGGCATCAGTACAGGCAGTAGAACAAGAAAGGTTTTTCACATTATTTTCCAGGGCTTTGAAATCGAGGAATGTTTTGCTATACAAACGACTGGTGATTTTAATTGAGAGACAGTACAGAGACGATATGTTATTCTGGCATAGAACAATTCCACGCATGTTAAACAGCAAACCTATTAAAAAACACAAATACAGACGCTAAAATCATACATGTAACACCAATCATTCCAGAAAGACCCAAAAACGCACATCCTTAATTATCCAAATGGCAGAACTACAGGAACAAGGTGAGACAGTTGAAAGCCTCTTAGCACAGATACCGCCAGAACTCCTAGAAGTTATTAATCGTATGAACGAGTCAGGGACGTCAGATGAAAGCCTCTTAGCACAGATACCGCCAGAACTCCTAGAAGTTATTAATCGTATGAACGAGTCAGGGACGTCCGATGAAAGCATATTAACACAGATTCCAGCCGAACTCCTAGAAATTATGAATCGTATGAACGAGTCAAGGACGTCTGATGAAAGCATATTATCCCAGATTCCAGCCAAACTCCTAGAAATGATTAATCGCATGAACGAGTCAGGGACGCCCGATGAAAACATGTTATCACAGATTCCCGAAGCCCTCATAACCTTAATTAATCGGATGAACGAGAGTCAGACATTTTCGGCCCCTGCAACCCCAACAGCGATAGACCAACCAGTAACGCCCAGGTCCGTAGAGTCTGAAACGCCACAAGATGTTTTTGGGGAATTGGAAAATTGTCTAATAAATCTGGCGGGAGATGGTCTTGATAGACGTGTCCGGGTTGTGTACCGGAATAA
The DNA here is from genome assembly GCF_018296145.1 of Oncorhynchus tshawytscha. Lineage (NCBI taxonomy): Eukaryota > Metazoa > Chordata > Actinopteri > Salmoniformes > Salmonidae > Oncorhynchus > Oncorhynchus tshawytscha. The sequence goes on from NC_056448.1 coordinate 35,847,375, forward strand.
ATTCAACAATACAGAGATTCGACAGTTTTTCAATTTCCTATGGGTGAATCAGAATCTTGACTATGCGGTGTTTTACGTAATGATAGTGGACACTCTGAACGATCTGTTAGAGACGGCAAGAGATTATGGTGAACCACGTGATGTCTTACAGTTGGACATTTGTGGAGATAGCCTGCGTAACACAGTATCTCTTATTTTACCCAATGGCGAAGCAGATTTTGAACAATTTACCGCGCTGCTAGACCGTCCTGTTTCAGTCAAATTTAGCCGTCATAGCCGATCGGACCCTCGAGCTTGTAGTGCAAATAATACGTCAACCCCAGGGTGGTGGTGGGCAGAGAAGGAAGCTTGATAGCCTAATGCAGTCAGAAATCATAAACAATAAAAGGGCCTACCTCATAAACGTTCACAATCCCGATAATAAGCTATGTTTTGCAATAGGCCTAGCGCATTTACTTAACCCGGGATGTACGGATCTGACGGCATTGCAAAAGGCTAGAGAGATCCAAACATCCGTGGGTCTCGGTATACAGGATGTGGTGGCTTTCTCGGACATAGTCAAATTTGAAAACTTTCTGAATATCAAGATTGTGGTTTTGTACCACAGTAGAGCTAATGCAGCTCTCTTGAAGTTCCAAAACACCCCCCAACCGCACCCTCAGATTCTGTACTTTTATGTGCAAAACGAACATTACTACGCCGTTACCAACATCACAGCATTTTTAGGCGCACCATATGTGTGTCCATCCTGCCATACCGGCTACACCCGAAAGCGGGGGCACTCGTGCCGTTATAACTGTTCAGTATGTCAGGATGCAGATTGCCTAATGCAACCCTTAAACTTGACACCCTGTGAGGATTGCCACCGCACATGTCGTTCGACCTACTGTTACGAAAAACACAAAATTGAAACATGGCACCCTAAGGCATGTAAATCTGTAAGCATTTGTGCCATTAACAAGAAATGCCCAAAATGTCATTGCAATTACAACCTTAAAATAGATAGCCCTAAACCGCATGTGTGTGGAATCATACATTGTCCAATCTGTAAAGGGCCTTTGAAAAGCAGAGATGCTGAAGTGGTTCAAGAAGTGCCACACAAGTGTTATATTCAGCCCTTGGCTGAAGATGAACATTCAGAGAAATATGTGTTCTATGATTTTGAGACAAATCAGCAATCGGGGATCATTTGCCTATTTTTGTATCTACCACGACATTCAAGGGGGAAAAGTGGTCTGCAGAAGGATCCAATTGTGCACTACTCTTTCTAAAACATTTTAGAAAGCCACAGTACCGAAACTTCACGTTTATAGCCCACAATGCTAGAGCCTACGATTCTTACCTGCTTCTGAATCCTTTGATACAGCAAGGCGTGGCACCCCGGGTCATAGCTCAAGGTAGTAAAATCTTGTGTTTTGTAGACCCAGCCTTCAACCAGAGATACATTGACAGTTTAAGCTTCTTACCCATGCGCTTGGCTCAAATGCCAGAGGCCTTGGGTTTTGAAAACTCTGTGAAAGGCTGGTTCCCCCACTTCTTCACATCTGAGGAGAATCTACATTATGTCGGATCATATCCCAGCCCTGAAATGTACGGGTGTGATCAAATGTCTCCCAAAGAGCGTGAGAGATTCATGACGTGGTACAAGACAGTAAGACATGGCACCTTTGATTTCCATAAAGAGATGGAATCATACTGTGACAATGATGTGGTTATACTTCGTGAAGGATGCCTCAGATTCAGAGAAGAGGTAATCAAAGATGCAGGCATTGACCCCTGGAGTTGTACAACTATTGCATCGGCATGCAGTGAAAACAAACAACAAACCCCATGTGATCACTCAGATCAAGAAAGAGCCCTGACCGGAGTGTGGGTCACAGTTGAATTCTCTAAGGCTTTAGAGATGGGGTATCGGGTGGCCAAAATCTTTGAAGTATGGAACTTTTCCAAGAAATCAGACACTCTTTTTAAAGAGTACATCAAGACCTTCTTGAGATGCAAGCAAATGGCTTCAGGCTATCCTGCATTGGTCACAGATCAAGAGAGCAAAGACAGGTACATTCAAGACTATCACGACAGAGAAGGCATACTTCTTGACCCTGACAGAATAGAGGTCAACAAAACCAAACTAAATGTGTCGAAATTGTACTTAAATTCGCTTTGGGGCAAATTATCGCAGAGATGTAATATGCTAACAACGTCGATTATTAAAGACCCCAAAGAATTTTTGGAATTAGTTTTTTCGGACCAATACGAAATTTCACATTTTTTATTCTTGAGTCAAGACATTGCCCTGGTGCAATGGCACCGTAACAAGAAGTGGGTTCTACCCCCGGGTAATGTAAATGTGTTTCTTGCAGCATTTACCACGGCCTTTGGCCGACTTGAACTGTACAAGCTCATGGAGCAGCTTCAGAGGCGGGTTCTTTACCACGACACAGACTCTGTGGTCTATGTAAGCAAACCGGGGGATTGGAGCCCCCCACTCAGCAACTATCTGGGTGGCTTAACGAGTGAACTCACAGAGGGTGACCATATCACAGAATGGTCCTCCTGTGGTCCCAAAAGCTATGCTTTTAGGACTAAAAAGAATCACGTGGTGTTGAAAGCCAAAGGCGTGACTCAAAACTATGAAAATGCCCAGCGTGTAAAACTTGGAATCAATCACACGCTTGGTCGAGGGGTTCCTAAATGACAGGAATAGTGACTTGGAGATTTTGAGCTCCTACAAACAGATTGTTAGGGATAAAAAGGGCTTCCATCTGAGGAATGCCCCACTCACTAAAAGATTCAGGGTAGTCTATGACAAGAGACTGCTTTTGCCTGACGGAACCACATTGCCCTATGGCTACTGACTTATGCTACATGCCGCAGTGTGTCAGGCGTGACTCAAAACTATGAAAATGCCCAGCGTGTAAACTAGGAATCAATCACACGCTTGGTCGAGGGGTTCCTAAATGACAGGAATAGTGACTTGGAGATTTTGAGCTCCTACAAACAGATTGTTAGGGATAAAAAGGGCTTCCATCTGAGGAATGCCCCACTCACTAAAAGATTCAGGGTAGTCTATGACAAGAGACTGCTTTTGCCTGACGGGACCACATTGCCCTATGGCTACTGACTTATGCTACTTGCCGCAGTGTGTCAGGCGTGACTCAAAACTATGAAAATGCCCAGCGTGTAAAACTTGGAATCAATCACACGCTTGGTCGAGGGGTTCCTAAATGACAGGAATAGTGACTTGGAGATTTTGAGCTCCTACAAAAAGATTGTTAGGTATAAAAAAGGGCTTCCATCTGAGGAAGGCCCCACTCACTAAAATATTCAGGGTTGTCTATGACAAGAGACTGCTTTTGCCTGACTGGACCACATTGTCCCTTTGGCTACTGACTTATGCTACATGCCGCAGTGTGTCTTAAAGCTTAAGATATAATGACTGCTGTAGAAGGTTTTGACCTCCGGTTGCAACTACCATTTTCGGCCTTAATCGCAGGGCCTTCGAATAGTGGTAAAACTTGTTTTGTAAAAAGTATTTTAGAGAATTCTGAACATGTGTTATCGCAAAAGCCTGATAATGTTGTGTGGTGTTATTCTTGTTATCAACCTCTGTATGATGAATTGTTGAAGACAATAAAAATCAAGTTTGTTGAAGGAATACCTGAATCCCTGTCTGATGATGAACTTTTACCTCCTCATAAAAACAATCTGCTGGTTTTGGACGATATGCTATTTGCAGGTAGCGAACATCCCGAAATTGCCCGGGCGTTTACCCAATATACTCATCATAGAAACCTGTCCGTGCTTTACTTGGTGCAGAATGTGTTTCACCAAGGTAAAAATAGCCGCACCATCAGTTTGAACGCCAATTACATGGTTTTGTTCAAAAATCCTAGAGACAAACTACAAATTAACACTCTAGCTCAGCAGATGTACCCGGGAAGGAAATCCTACTTTATGGAAAGCTACGAGGACGCTACCAAAGCGCCATTTTCTTATTTAATCGTGGATTTAAAAGCAAATACTCCAGAACACCTGAGGCTACGAACAGGTCTGTTCCCGTGGGAGTGGCCGGCTGCGTACATTCCTAAAAAGTAACCGCTATGTCTCTGCGTTTAAAAAGAAACCTGCCCATCTTGAGAAGCCTAGTTGGGGCTACATCTAATGAACGGAAGGCCATCTTGGGTCACTGTTCTTCAGATCTCATATTATCCCTATGTGCTTTGAATCTTCTCAAAGGACGCATTCCACTCACCCTGACACAATTGAAAAAATTAAAGAGACAAAAGACCGTGATCAAACTCTTTGCCAATAAAAGGGTCAGTCTTCAAAAGAAACGACATAGCATACAACAGTCTGGCGGTTTTATTCTAGCTTTACTAAGTATAGCCGTGCCCTTCATCACCAGCCTTATTGCTGCCAGACATGGTGGTTGAACACATAGGGTGATGGCCAATAAAATGTATCTGGTGAGAGTTGGATAGAACAAGAGTTGGATAGACTTAAAAAACAAGTGCAGGGTCCTGAAAATATCAGACAAACAGCGGAAAATGATTTGGATACGGCCATGAAGGATATTTTGAATCAAAAAGGATTGAACCCCTATGATAAGGTCCAAAAATACACAAACCTCTTGCAAAGGTATTTGTCCTTGGTGAAACAAGGGGAGAGAGAGACAGGCCATTTAACTATTTCCCTACAGGACCCTTTAAAAGATGACGAGCCTAGCGAGAGCCAAGCCCTTGTAATGCCTGTACCTGTGAGCTTACCGTCTGAAGATCAAATGCCTGTTGAAGATAAAGTTATGCATGACTTGTTAACCCATGTTCCGGCACGTAACAGGAAAAATGTTAGCTACATTATGAACAAGATAAAAGACTCAAATGGGGCAGCTACTTAGAACGACAAAGGAGAGTTTATCCTTCAGGGTTCTGTTGTCAAGGGTTCACATATGCTTGACTTGCTTAAAAGTACCACATCTGCCCATAAGGTTGCTGATGACAGAAGACCTCCAGGGTGGCTTCAGTTTCTTAAGGCCCTGGCCATCCTCAACATTCCCCTCTCAGGTGTACCCAACTATAAGCTTTGTCAACAGATTCACTCTTTAAAACACAAACCTTCAACGAGATACAGCACGCCTAAAGATGCCCCAAAACCCTCGCATCCTTATGAAATGAATGACGATAACCCATTTACCCCCCTGAACGCCTCCGGACCTTTCCCTAATCCCGATCTCTCTGGGTGGTTAGACTTTTGAATGACTTTTGAATGACTATGATTAAATTCAATACATTTTATTTGAAAAAATAAGCAATTTAACATTTGTGGCATTCTTGAAACATTTGGCTTGAGCATACGCCTTGATTACACGTTCTTAAAGGATACACATTTGAACACTTTTGATATTTTCTAACAAAACAAGCTACAACGTTATCATTACTTCTTAAATCATCCTTATAAAGAGACATAACATCTTCAAAAGAAACTCCCCGGGCTCTTTGGCATATAGGTAGAATACACAGTGTTGACCGCATGTAGTGGAAAGGTTATCTTGCACTTGTTTGATGTTGTAGTATATCTTTGAGCAGTTTTTGGTCAGAAATTCTTTAATAGATTTGGGGAAATGTGAAAAACCGGGGGGAAAGCCATAGGAATCAAAAAAAGTTGAGATTTTTCTTCCTCCTTCCTCTTCTAATGTCACAGCTAGCCAATGTTCACCCGGCATGTGTTTAGGATGGGTATTGACAATAAACATGGCAGGCCGCACCATCCATTTCTCTATAGGTAATTCATCACAAGCCAACACTCCGCAAAATTGTTTTCCAATCAGTCGGCTCATGAGCCCTTCCAACTCTTGGGTATTCATGTCTTTGCTCAACGATCCTTAATAATAATCTACTAAAACCTGTCTTCGGCTATTCACCTCCAAGATTGAATCAGAGCAGGCATAAACAATCATGCTAACGGTACAGGCTAAAGGTGTACGGAAACGCATTTCCAGCCTGAGGTTACCTTGGGACACCACCGAACGATTTCCTAAGGTGTCATCATCAGGGGATAAATTGAAAGCATACATTGTGTAACCCTCTGCAAAATCATTTCTGTCAATAGGTAAAGAGAGATCTTTTAGATGCCTCCCGGTAGCCAGGAATAGATTGTAAAATTCTCGCACAGATATGTTGTTATTAAATTGCGGTTGGAAAGCCTTAGCAGGGACCTGACGTCCGTCCTGACACAGAGCTACATACTCTGCATTGAAGTGTTGAAAATTAAATAGGTTTTTATTTAAGCTGCCCGTATTGGAGGCGTGATCAACCAAACCTATAACCACGTATCGCGGTAAAGGGCCTAGAAATAGGTTTTCTTGACTGCAGATTCTGCTGCCCACAGGTATGCTAAAGGTTTTCATGGTAATTCTTTGGAGAGGATAAAGGGCATTTCCTTTCATCAGAGCCTGTGAGTGACCCAGACGAACTGCCGGAGATACAGACACTTTTAAGCTAAAGTCCCCGTCCTGTGCAGACATTAGGCAAAACTCATCCTTGGCCCTGGTTAATTTTAGTCTTAAATCAACCGCATTTAAGAGTAAACGTTCTTGAAAGAAAATGTCAGAGTGTATAGGGCCTAGCAGATTCTGCACAGTAGCGAGCCCTTGCCTCCAGTCCTTTATTTGCTCCGGTGGATGGGTCTGTCAGTTCCATGGAGCCTCCTGCAGTATCCTTGCTAAACAGCCCTGCGCTGAATTGGGTCTTGAGAGTGTCTTCAGAGTAGTTGAGTAAACACTCCATGATGGCCCGGTATGGGTATATGGCACTGCTTTGACTGATTAGACGTTCCCCCAAAGTCACATCCACTTGGGAGAAGATGGTGGCCACTGGGTAATTAATGAGACTCACTTTGGCATCGTTTGCAATATCAGTACCATCTCTTTTGGTCACTTTTAGACGCAAATGCACCAAGGTGTTGTTGAGGTCCAGATAGTTGTCACCGTGGCCTGGTATGAAAAACTCTATGGGACCGTTGTCTGTAATGGCAGAGAGTGGGGCTATCTCCACATAACTGGACCTCTCTACTGAATGTTGGGTTAAGGGGGCCATGAAAAGATCGAGCTCTGTCTTTATAGCTTCAGAGGACATGCGGTGTAAAAGAGCCATGGTGCTTGTTCTTTTAGAAAATACTTCCGAGTATTCTTTTTACCGTTTTTGGTCCAGACCTCCTCACTTTACCCCGTCTTTGACTAACTGATTTTCTTTTAACCGTTAACCTCCGTTTTTAGGCGCAAGCCTGCGCCTTATACCCGGAGGTCTCTTTTTTGGTCTTCGAGACAACATCATCAACCCTGAGCCTTCTTGACGCTCGACATCTGGTGACGCCCTTCTGGTCATAGCATTGGCTACAACCTCACTTACTATATTTTTTGCTGCTGATTTTAAATGTGGTTTGGCTATGCTGAGGCCTCTCTTCATAAACGGTAAAACCATCCTAAAGAGGTTACGAAATATACCTCCTATCCCCGAACCATACATGGTGGGGGAACCATAATAGCCGGGTAACCCATTACCCACTTGATCAACATAGTATGAGACATACCGGTTAGGGTCGAGATGTCGGTGTTCCATAATTTTAATTTAGATGTATTATGTATATAAAATATATAATACTAATATTATATATGTAGAGAGGTTTTGGTGGGTCTAAAGTGGATTTTTACAATCGTTTTACCATAAGTAAATTCAATGTTTTCGTTCTGATCCGTTTTAAGCTCAACAAGAATGTTTTCAATATATTTCTTGCTTACAGGTACGTAGTGTGGCTTGTCGTAGGTGACAGTGACTATGTCCCTATCCTTTCCGTCTATATGAACCGTTCTCAGGAGTGGCACACAGCTGTCTCCGACCCTTTGATAGGATATGATGTCGGTATTGTTAGTGTTCAAATACTGGAGAGTGGAGACCAAATCACGGACGCTGGACAGAGTGGATTTCAGTTGTAACAAATGGCAGTTTATTAAGGTCAAAGATATCTTGTCCTGCAGATTTAACGTGCACGGACCTAGTTCATATAACTCAGTATGGAGTCAGGTGAAAAAGGGACCTATACAAAGGTTACAATCATTTTTATACATAGAATAAAGTAGGTAGAGTCTTGTCGTGCCGCCTTCTGGATGGTCCCGAAGGGTTGGAGGCGGACCTGCTCTAACCAGAGCAGGAGCCCCATTGGTGCACAGCAGAGTCTTCTGTTCTGAGCACCCGACCAGTAGAGGGGGGGTGAGGTGTGTGTGTTTATGCAAGAAGGTATTTGTGTGTCAGGGGATCGTGAGGCAAGACAACAGAGAGGGGGCAGTTTTATGGCTGGGTGTATGTGTTCGTGCGATGGAATGTCTGTGTTTCCTGGGGTCGTGAGACAAAAGAGCTGAGGGGGGTAGTTTTAGGGGGGTAGTTTTATTGCTGGGTGTGTGAGCTGGTTCCTGTTTTAGCAGGGGTACGTAAAGATGACTTGAGTCAGGCGGTTTGGCTTGGCGCTGTATAATATATGAGCTATGTGTATGAATGTTTATATATATATATATGACAGTATACACAAATATGTTGTAAAATCCTGCATGTATATCCGCGGGGAATGGGAATAATTTATCTCTCACATACGTCCATTTATTGGGACCCATCCCCAACATGTATGCTAAATTACCGCCGGTCTTTATCCCCCCGGAAGCATCTCCTGAGATTTGTACAAGTTTATGTATAGGGTTGTACATCAGGAATATTTCCATACTGTTCTGCGATAGACGTTCATTCAACTCGGAGACGATCCTGTCGACGGTTCTATAGAACCTTTTTTAACCTTAATAAGTTTCGCAGATTCCTATAACTTTTTGCAATAAAAATCATGGTCCTTATCTTTGATATTATACCAGCTATGGGGGTATGTAATCTCGCTGAGACCTACTTCCCAGGCCTCTGATAACTCTATAGGCTTTGGAAAATTGGTTGTATAATTTCGAACCCTGATTATTACGATATATATATGTGCGGACGCATTACTGGGGAGAGTCAGGTAGAAGCCACTGTGTTCCATTATGCACTCCGGTGTACACACAAATGATGATGTATTTTATCATGCATGGGGGTTTAAATTAACCCCCGATGCCTCCACCACATCCTGCTCTAATAACCAACTGTTGAACTTTTGGGGCCAGTTTTTCCAGCGGACCAGCACCCATTTTTTACCCTTTTCTCTATTTTGATCTAGAATCTCCTGTACGTGAAACACTTTGTCTTTACCCACCTGTACCTTCTGTAATTCCTTCTCATAAAAAGATCCCTCTAAGTTCCCCGTCATAATCTTTTAATGTGTAGACCGGGGGTATGCGCGGCAGACATTCTGTAACCGTGAATAGCTCGTCACTGTAGCCTTGCACGTATTTTTTGTCGAAAACACCCCTCAACTTGGATATACGAACCAAGTCCCGGACAATGAATTTAAAATGTATTTTTTTCTTACGGCGAAGGGGGAACAAACCATACAGATTTTTAAAGACTTGAAAAGAGTTTTCAGAAGAGACCTCAGAGGGTTTCATCCTTATACTCTTATGATAACTATTGTTATACCCAATTACTAAATCTTGGACTATATCGATATATCTATGCGTGTTGTGAGCTGTAAAATAGCGCCACATCCGCTCCTTCAGAGTTCTGTTAAAGCGTTCAACAACTGAAGCTTTCAAATCCGAGCCTGTAGCAAAATGTACTATATTGTGCTTCTTCATGAGTTTCTGAAAAGTATTATTAAAAAATTATTTTCCGCCATCAGTCTGCACTCTCTTGGGGGCGCCGCCTTCCTTCAAGATAGAGTCAAAGGCCCGGGTCACCTCTGCACCACTTTTTAAGACCCGGACAAAAGCTATTTTAGAGAAAATATTTATAACCGTTAGCATGTAGCGATTTCCATCATTTTTATCTGCAAGGGCCTGCATGTCACATAGATCAGCCTGAAATTGGGACAATGGTTGGGTAGAAAAAACTCTATTTCTTGGAAAATGTTTTCTTACGGGCTTATGCAGTGTGCGCATCCTGCTCTGATAGCCACTCATTCACTTTAGCATCGCTTAACCGGCTACCTGTTTCTTCGGCTAAAGCTCGCTGTAAACGTTCCTTGCCCCCATAAAACCCAGGATTAGAGGGATTATAATAAATGTTTTTCAACATCTGCTCTGCCATCCTTCTTGCCTCTCTGAGGTACAATAACGTTAATGAGCCACTTTCAAATAACGACAACATTTCATTTTCATTTTTGGGATTTTATTTTCAAGAAAACATTATGTATTACGTATACAGACAATTCAGAATTCGTTGCAGGATACATGTCCCCGTTTTCTCAATGATCGCATCATGCAAAACCCTGTATATTTGGTTTAGATTAACAGGTTTGTTTCGCTGAATTTTTACAACACACACATCAGCTATAAAAGTATATAAACAACAAATATGATACATGTTACAATTAAATGGTGTTTCAAACAAATAAAGTAAAATCTTAGACAAGGTTGTTTCTAGTTCTTCATAATCACCACCAAGCCGGGTTACCATTTGTGTCCATTGTAGACACTCGCCCGCATGTCGTACATAATTCATGATTTGTTCCATTTTCAACACACGCTCTACATTAGTCCAGGAATTGTGGGTTGTGTAGAACGATACATTGTTCACTTTATTTTCAATAATTTCATGCATAACACTTGTAAGTTCTCTCAAAAGAAAACATGTATTTATTCTCTCTAATATCGTATACACACATACCCATTGCTCTACATCTAAATAACAAAAATGTCACTCGGTCTCTTGGGGTTTATTGAGCCAGAAAGTCATCACATCAGCCACCACAGCCTCCCGGTATTTGTTATCGTCCACCAGGGTGTGTCGGATTTCTTTGAGTTTCTCGTGGATGTGGATCGCCTCCTTCAGTTCATGTAGGAATGCCTCGGTTACCCCGTAAACTCTGGGGATAGACGGCACAAGGCCCATAGCCTCCAGGGCTCTGACCAGTGATGGTATAAACCTGCAGGACCAAAGTATTTTCACCAGCGCCTCAAAATTGTTGAAGAAGTAGTATCTTGGGGGGTCGTATAGGCATGGATGCCTGCGCTGGCTGGGGTGATTAATCTCACAACCGATGCATTTTTCTCGTATATATTCTCCAATCACCACGTCTAAAAGCGTGGCTACAGAGGCCTTGATGGTGTCCACAAAAATAGTACTGACCACCCCATCAAACACGTCCTCAGGCTGTGTACATGTAGGGGGTGTCGAGGGTCTTGCCAGGGGGGAGTAGAATGTAGGTATTCTGGCCTTGAGTTGCGTTCCCATGCAAAACTAGACAGATAGTTAACAACTAAGTCTTCAATAAAACTCTCAAGGCGTGACTTTTCTTGAATGAATATATTGAAAACGTTTATGTTGTGAAACTGCAAAATACAGAAAAGAATATACTTTAGTATTCAATTCACACCGACATACTGTAGCTGTACATTAAACATTTGAAGTTGCATAAATACAAAGCACGCGCTAAGGTACCATGCATCTGGCATGATGCCAAACCATATAGCTAATTGTTAACCATATGGTAATTGGCTCCTTTCATTACTCTAATAATGTATAACCATCTATGTAGAATAACAAAGCATATTACACTAGAAATAGTAACAAAACTACAGTATTGTATATTTTACAATTCGTTTGCATGACGCATGAGCAAAGTAATACAGCTAACGACATACATTAAAGGCATTGCAATTTGTGAGTAAATGCAACCAACATTGATATGTAAGCAACTCTATCAATAACAAGATTATCATCATTATCTAAATGCTTGAATCGAACTTACAAACAAATATTTTTCCAAGGCTGAAGCGTGACAAGAAATAACTACATTGAAAGACCTGCACCGTAGCGTTGTTTGTAGCTGCTTCTATGCGTGCAAAACAAATTCTGTACTTCCTGTTTGCGTCGTCTTTCTAAGTACCAGAAAGCGCCACTAGGGGGCAAATAACACCATTGAACACAATGAAAATCCAATTTAACCATTGTAATAAAATAATCTGTTACCTTCTAACAGGATAGCAGCACAGTAGGGCTGCGCGGCATACAGTCCTTAGTGTCGGGCCCCCATGACGTTTCGGAGTTCTGGTATGCGTTAGGAATATCCATGGTTATTGCGTAGGTTAAGAACTGTAGGTTTTAAGGACCCTCCTTTTATTGTTGAACCAGCCCTCGGGGTATCTGGGCGTGGTTAACGCAGCCGCTTACCTAGTTTTCTTCGGGGGCTGACCCTTCTGACGATGTACCTTCTTGGGGCTGCTTTGAGTCGTAATCCTCCGGATTCGTATATATTATGCACTTCTTTAGCCGAACAATGCTCTGGCGCTGTTGGCTCTGTACAAACAGAGCGTCCAACAACTCCAACATTTTCAATTCCATTAAAGGCCAACTTTTAAAGGGGATAAGCATGCGAAGCCTAAAATCACCGACCAAACCGCCATCCCGGATGTTTTGGTTGCGGATTTCCTCAGTGCTGATATAGAACTCCACGCAGCCACAGGGAAGTCCATTCTTTCTCTGTATTTTCACCCAGTGAAATACTCTTCCTGAGGAGTCAGGGGTATCTTCCCAACGGGTCTCGTAGCCTGTGAACAAGCTGTAACCCTTGGTGATACGTCTCAGTTCGGGACACAAAACCTGGCGAAAAACCATCCAGTCTTCAACCCCATAGGCCACTCCTAGTGTCTGGTCGGTATATTCTTCTCCTTCGGCTACCGTATAGAGTTTCACTCTACAGGCCAAGTAATCAAACAGATACCCCCATTGCTGTCCGTTAGACATCGGCACTTCATCTTTCAGCGCAGTTGCGGGCGGTATCTGGGTTCTATACACATTTAGAAACCGCTTTTTTGGAGCATTGTATATTGAGGCTGTATACTTTGCCCTTTCTCTATGTTTCAGCCGCGGTCCTGCTTCAGTTGCTACAGTCATCACAGCTTTGCCACTGATCGCAAAATCCATGTTTAAAAATAGTGTTTACTGTTCTGGGTTCGCACGCCTTGTTCGGGACATTTATAATGCATATGCCACAGCCCAATACCCCAGGACATTCCTGCTTCATCAGATAACAAACATAAGGGCAATAAAACTGGGGGTGGGGGACATACACGTTCCAAAAGTTCAAACACTCAACCCCCCCCAGTTCAACCAGGCCCCTAGACATCAATCACCATGACTACTTCAAAGGATGCCATATAGATATAAAATAACACACACCCTCTAACACGTGACCACAGGAACAGGGGGGATGGGCCGGAGGCCCATATTTGGACATGCACACGTCATCATCACGCAGGGTCATAAATCAATTACTTTGACGCGTGCCGTCTACTTTAATCTCTCTCTGGTGATTTATTTTCTCTTAACCAAGCTACTCCCTCTGGCTATCCTTGTGTACCGTCCTCCTGAACTTAATGCATCATTCCTGTCTGAACTACTCACCTTTGCTGTCCCATTCTCCCACCGCTTAATATTGCTTGGCGATATGAATATTCACACGGACTCATCAAACTCAAAACTTTCCTCTGATTTCATTGCTGTTCTGGACAGTTTGCCCAACATGTACATTTTCCCACTCACATCAAGGGACACATACTTAATTTTGTCTGCTCTGTTGGCCTCAATCTAACTCATATCTCCCCCTCCCTATTGCAACTGTCTGACCACAATAACCTTAGTATCTCTCTTCCCTAATACACCACAACACTGACAAACGCCTCCTTTCCTTCTGCAACATCAAAGCTGTTGACCCCCTCCAACTCTCTGATGCCATCTGTTCTGCCCTGCCTCTTGACCACACCCCCAACCCCCCTGATGAACTAGCTTCCCAATTCAATACTGCTCTATCTGTTTCCCACAACTCTCTGGTCCCCCTCCATGTCACGCCCTGACCGTAGATTGCTTTGTATGTTTCTATTTTTTGTTTGGTCAGGGTGTGATGTGGGTGGGTATTCTATGTTGTATGTCTAGGTGTTGTGTTTCTATGTTTAGGCCTGGTATGGTTCCCAATCAGAGGCAGCTGGTCCTCTTCACCATCTTTAACCCACGACAGCCGTTACAGAACTACCCACCAAAAAAGGACCAAGCAGCGTGGTCACCAGGAGCAGAGTGGAATGGACTCATGGACATGGGAGGACATTCTGGACGTGAAAGGTTCCTACACATGGGAGAAGATCCTGGCTGGAAGTGATCGCCTCCCATGGGAACAAGTGGAGGCAGCCAGGAGAGCGGAGGCAGCAGGTAAAGGGAGCCAGCGCTTTGAGGGAACATGACTGGCAAGGAAGCCAGAGAGGCAGCCCCAAAAATGTATTGGAGGGGAGCACACGGGGAGAGTGGCTAAGTCAGGTAGGAGACCTGAGCCAACTCCCTGTGCTTACCGTGGCGAGAGGTGGACCGGGCAGGCATGTGTTATGCCGCGAGGCGCACGGTGTCCCCAGTGTGCAGGCATAGCCCGGTGCGCTACATCGCAGCTCCTCGTATCGCCCGGGTTAGAGTGGGCATCGAGCCAGGAACAATGAAGCCGGCTCAGCGCATCTGGTCTCCAGTGCGTCTCCTCGGCCCGGGTTATATGGCACCAGCCATATGCACGGTGTCCCCGGTTCGCCAGCACAGCCCAGTGCGGTCTGTTCCACCCCACCGTACTTGCCGGGCTACGGGGAGTAGCCAGCCAGGACAGGTTGTGCAGGCTCGGTGCTCGAGACCTCCAGTGCGCCTCCACGGTCCGGTCCATCCAGTGCCTCCTCCACGCACCAGGCCTCCTGTGGCAGCCCCACGCACCAGGCTGTCTCTCCGTCTCCTCCCTCCAGAGTCTCCCTCCTGTCCAGCGCTTCGAGCCGCCTGTCAGTCAGGAGCTGCCAGAGCCGCACATCAGTCAGGAGCTGCCAGAGCCGCCCGTCAGTCAGGAGCTGCCAGAGCCGGCCGTCAGTCAGGAGCTGCCAGAGCCGCCCGTCAGTCAGGAGCTGCCAGAGCCGCCCGTCAGTCAGGAGCTGCCAGAGCCGCCCGCCAGTCAGGAGCTGCCAGAGCCGGCCGTCAGTCAGGAGCTGCCAGAGTCGCCCTTCACTCCGGCGCTGCCAGAGTCGCCCTTCACTCCGGCGCTGCCAGAGACGCCCTTCACTCCGGCGCTGCCGGAGTCTCCCCGCCTGTCCGGCGCTGCCGGAGTCTCCCATCTATTCGGGGCCCGCTGCAAGGGTCCCAGTCCGAGGTCGGCGGCGAGGGTCGCCGCTCCAAAGGCGCCACTTAAGTGGGCCAAGACTATGGTGGAGTGGGGAGCCGCCACAGCGGACAGATGCCCACCAAGACCCTCCATTATGGGTTTAGGTTTTGCGGACCGGAGTCCGAACCTTGGGGGTGGGTACTGTCACGCCCTGACCGTAGATTGCTTTGTATGTTTCTATTTTTTGTTTGGTCGGTGTGTGATGTGGGTGGGTATTCTATGTTGTATGTCTAGGTGTTGTGTTTCTATGTTTAGGCCTGGTATGGTTCCCAATCAGAGGCAGCTGGTTATCGTTGTCTCTGATTGAGAACCATACTTAGGCAGCCTGTTTTCTCACTATGGGTGTGGGTAGTTGTTTTCTGTCTTTGTGTGTCTGCACCAGACAGAACTGTTTCGTTTGTTCCGCGTTGTTGTTTTTTTGTTCTAGTGTTCAGGTTCTTTATTAAATTTACCATGAACACGTACCACGCTGCACCTTGGTCCTCTTCACCTTCTTCAACCCACGACAGCCGTTACACTCCAAACTAAGTATTGGTGTCTCTGAGGGGTCTTTGTCCTGGTTTACTAACTACCTCTATCAATGAGTGCAGTGTATACAATCAGAACATCTTCTGTCCCAGCCACGGCCTGTCACCAAGGGAGTACCCCAAGGCTCGATCCAAGGCCCCACGCTCTTCTCAATTTACATCAACAACATAGCTCAGGCAGTAGGATACTCACTCATCCATTTATATGCAGATGATAGTCTTATACTCAGCTGGCCCCTCCCTGGATTTTGTGTTAAATGCCCTACAACAAATCTTTCTTAATGTCCAACAAGCTTTCTCTGTCCTTAACCTTGTTCTGAACACCTCCAAATGAAAGGTCATGTGGTTTGGTAAGAAGAAAGGCCCTCTCCCCACCGGTGTGATTTTGAACTTGAGGTAGTCACCTCATACAAGTACTTGGGAGAATGGCTAGATGGTATACTGTCCTCTCAGCACATATCAAAGCTGCAGGCTAAAGTTAAATCTAGACTTCTATCATAATCGCTCCTCTTTCACCCCAGCTGCCAAACTAACCATGATTCAGATGACCATCCTACCCATGCTAGAGTACAGAGACATAATTTATAGATTGTCAGGTACAGTAAGGGTGCGCTAGATGTGCTTTACTATTCGGCCATCAGATTTGCCACCAATGCTCCTCATAGGGCACTTCACTGCACTCTATACTCCTCTGTAAACTGGTCATCTCCGTGTACCTGTTGTATACCTGTCACAAGACAGAGATATCTGTCTATCTGAGATATCTACTGCAGCCCTCATCCTCCACATACTAGTGACAGGAACGAGCTGTAAAAAACACTCAAACTGGACAGTTTTATCTCCATCTCTTCATTCAAAGAGTCAATCATGGACACCCTTATTGACAGTTGTGGCTGCTTCGCATGATGTATTGTTGTCTCTACCTTCTTGTCCTTTGTGCTGTTGTCTGTGCCCAATAATATTTGTACCATGTTTTCGGCTGCTACCATGTTGGCTGCAGCCATGTTGTGTTGCTACCATGCTGTTGTCATCTTGTGTTGCTACCATGCTGTTGTCATGTTGTGTTGCTACCATGCTGTGTTGTCATGTGTTGCTGCCTTGCTATGTTGTTGTCTTAGGTCTCTCTTTATGTAGTGTTGTCTTGTTTCTCTTGTTGTGATGTGAGTTTTGTCCTATATCTTATTTTTAATTTTTAATCCCAAGCCTTTAGCCTTTTGGTAGGGCATCATTGTAAAAAACAATTAATTCGAAACTGACTTAAATAAAGGTTAAATAAATAAAGATAAATATTTCCCCAGCACTCACATCTCTAGCCATGAAATGCTTTGAAAGGCCGAACTGTTATATATTTGTTTCATCAGACAAGAGGACATTTCTCCAAAAAGTACGATCTTTGTCCCCATGTGCAGTTGCAACCCGTAGTCTAGCTTTTATATGGAGGTTTTGGAGCAGTGGCTTCTTCCTTGCTGAGCGGCCTTTCCGGTTATGTCGATATTGGACTCGTTTTACTGTGGATATAGTTACTTTTGTACCTGTTTCCTCCAGCATCTTCACAAGGTCCTTTGCTGTTGTTCTGGGATTGATTTGCACTTTTTGCACCAAAGTACATTCATCTCTAGGAGAGATGAGCGGCATAATGGCTGCGCGGTCCCATGGTGTTTATACTTGCGTACTATTGTTTGTAAAGATGAACGTGGTACCTTCAGGCATTTGGAAATTGCTCCCAAGGATGAACCAGACTTGTGAAGGTCTCTGAGGTCTTGGCTGATTTATTTTGATTTTCCCATGATGTCAAGCAAAGAGGAACTGAGTTTGAAGGTAGGCCTTAAAATACATCCACACGTACACCTCCAATTGACTCAAATGATATCAATTAGCCTATCAGAAGCTTCAAAAGCCATGACATAATTTTCTGGAATTTTCCGAGCTGTTTAAAGGCACAGTCAACTTAGTGTATGTAAACTTCTGACCCACTGGAATTGTGATACAGTGAATTATAAGTGAAATAATCTCTGTAATCAATTGTTGGAAAAATTACTTGTGTCATGCACAAAGTAGATGTCCTAACCGACTTGCCAAAACTATAGTTGTAACGGCTGTCGTAGGTGGAAATGACTCAAGGGCGAAAACAGGCTGCCTAAGTATGGTTCTCAATCAGAGACAACGATTGGGAACCATACCAGGCCAAACACATAGAAATACAAACATAGAACAAAACATAGAATGCCCACCCCAACTCAAGCCCTGATCAACCTAAAATGGAGACATAAAAAAAGGGAACTAAGGTCAGGACGTGACAATAGTTTGTTAACAAGACATTTGTGGAGTGGTTGAAAAAGAAGTTTTAGTGATTCCAACCTAAGTGTATGTAAACTTCTGACTTCAACTGTATCTACCTCAATTACCTTGTACCCCTACACACTCGGTACTGATACCCCTTGAATATAGTCAAGTTATAATTACTTATTGTGTATCCATTATTACCTTTATTATTAAGTGTTTTACTTTCTATTATTTCTCTATTTTTATTATCTCTGCATTGTTGGGAAGGGCCCCTGAGTAAGCATTTCACTGCTAGTCCACACCTGTTGTTTAGGAAGCATGTGATAAATGCAATTTGATTTATTACTATGACTTTTGTCTGCGACTGCGTCTGTCTGTGTGTGTGCGTGTGCGCGTGCGTGTGTGTGTGGCTGCGAGACTGCGTCTTGGGTTGGACTGTTAGTGGGTTGGTGGTCTTGTGGTCTGTTGTTGCATGAGATCTCACTACATACCAGCTCCCTGAGATCATCACTGTGAGGAGATGACAGGCATAAAGACTGTAGCAGAGAGGAGGTTATACCTTATCCACATGCCCCCCTCACACACACACACACACATCTTTTCTCTTGTCCCCCCCCACACATACACACACCTTTTCTCTTGTCCCCCGCCCACACACACACACACACACACACACATCTTTTCTCTTGTTTCTTTCTCTCTCTCTCTCTCTCTCCCCTCCTCCCTCTGTTTCTTTAACTACACCCTAGCAGAACCAGGAAGTCCCTTCCCCTTACACAAATTCTCTTCTGAGGAAACGAAACTGATCGGAGTCGCTCTGTCGTCTGTCTGTGTGAGAGTGAACAACAACAGTCTAAATGGCTCAGCAGGGAGTTCTACTGGACCAGGACAAGTTCTGTTGTTCTGTCTGTCTGGATCTACTGAAGGAGCCAGTGGCTATTCCCTGTGGACACAGTTACTGTAGAAGTTGTATTGAGGGGTACTGGGATCAGGACGATCAGGGCATCTACAGTTGTCCTCGGTGCAGACAGACGTTCACTCCAAGGCCTACTCTGAGGAAAAATAACATGTTGGCTGAGGTGGTGGAGAGACTGAAGAAGACAGGACTCCAGGCTGCTCCCCCTGCTCTGTGCTATGTTGGACCTGGAGATGTGGCGTGTGATTTCTGCACTGGGACCAGAAAGCAGAAAGCCTTCATGTCCTGTCTGGTGTGTCAGGTATCTTCCTGTGAGACTCACCTCCAGCCTCACTATGATGTTCCTGGACTAAAGAAACACAAGCTGATCAAAGCCACTGCACAACTACAGGAGAAGATCTGTTCTCATCATGACAAACTGCTGGAGGTTTACTGTCGTACCGATCAACAGTGCATCTGCTATCATTGTGTGATGGATAAACATAAAGGCCATGATACAGTGTCAGCAGCAGCAGAGAGGACTGAGATACAGGTAAGACCAGAACAACTTGTTGGTAACTCTCTGATAAACACAGAAATAAAGACAAAGTAGGAAGGTTGGTTTAAGAGGAGAGAGAAATAAACATAGTTATTCAAATGACATCTATCCACAGCAGAAGAATTATGAATACGGGTGGCAGGTAGCCTACTGGTTAATAGCGTTGAAAGGTTGCTGGTTTGAATCCCCGAGCCGACTAGGTGAAAAATCTGTCAGTGCGCCTTTGAGCAAAGCACTTGACCCCAATTGCTCGTCTAAGTCACTCTGGATATGAACATTTTCTAAAGTAAAAAAAAATAATTCTGAATGAGCTTTCATGAGCCCAATGTTCAGTCTCTCTGATTCGTGTTGTGTACTGTAAAAACTATAATCATTCAACTGTGTAGTAACTGTTTGCTAAGTGATTGACAGGTTATGAAGGTGAGAAAATGGGTTGAGATGGCTGGCCTTTTTTAACAAACAACATAGATCATAGTTTTCCAAAGGGACTTTCTCAAGATTCATCTCTATTCTGTTAGTTATTGTGACTTATTGGATACATAAAACTTGGTAGCTCAATAAAGAGTGTTTCTCCACAGAGTCAGCTGGGGATGAGTCGGCAGAATGTCCAGGAGAGAGAGAAGGTGCTGAAGGAGATCCAACAGGCTGTGGAGTCTCTTAAGGTGACTATTATTATTGACCAGAAGAGATGCACCATTTCACTTCCCTCCTCCAGTTAAGTGAGAGAGAGAGCGAGAGAGAAAGAGAGTTTTGAGTTTTAAATAATCTTTATTGGGTCTGGGAACCCACAACACAATAAAAACGAATACAAAACCATCGTTACACATCAATTAAAAACACAACACCAAATCCTCCTCCACGGTAACTAAACACAACAGACTCTTAATAACCCATATACTCAAACAGATCAATATTGTTAACCAGTTTGTAATAGGCAAACTCAACCCTCAGTCTCGCTGCCAACATTCCCTCCAGCATTCCCACCACATCCACAGACCCCTGTCCCCCAATACTGTTCTTTTAAGTCTTCCATATTGCTAATTTAGCTGCCCCTAACACAAAATTAAACAAAATAACTATACCCCTTCGACTAAACCTGTACTTTAATATAAAAAGTTGGGAAGAGAACACCTCTCCCAAAGCACCAAGAAGTGATCAGGTCAATCATCCCGACCAACCTGGGTCACAGTAAAAACAGATGTGCCAGAGTTTCAGACTCAGCACAGAATGGACACCCTTCCCCAACTGTCGGATCCAGGTGTACCAGATGCATATTGGTGGCTATGGCTCCATGTATTGTCCTCCATTGTAGGTCAGTTGTCCTCTTTTCAATAGGCAGTTTGTATAAAGACCGCCAACAGCCTTTTGGGGATGCACCTGGGCCCAACACGGCAGGTAGCCTAGTGGTTAGAGCATTGGACTTGTAAGCGAAAGGTTGCAAGATCAAATCCCTTAGCTGACAAGGTAAAAATCTGTCACTCTGCCCCTGAACAAGGCAGTTAACTCACTGTTCCTAGGCCATCATTGAAAATAAGAATTTGTTCTTAAAGTTAAATACAAATTAAACACATCCGCCCACCTTGTCAATTTTACCCTATCCACGGAATAGGCATGGGACACTTTTACACAAATTTTGTACATGGCCTTCTTTCCCACCACCTTGAACTCCCCCAGGGTATCG
>NC_056448.1:36173622-36353622 GCF_018296145.1 Oncorhynchus tshawytscha
TTGTGGTGATTAACAGTGGGACATAGGACAGATGTAGGTTCAGTACATGACCAGACAGCAGGCCACAGAGACTGGGAACAGAGAGGAGAGTTGTGGTGATTAACAGTGGGACATAGGACAGATGTAGGTTCAGTACATGGCCAGACAGCAGGCCACAGAGACTGGGAACAGAGAGGAGAGTTGTGGTGATTAACAGTGGGACATAGGACAGATGTAGGTTCAGTACATGGCCAGACAGCAGGCCACAGAGACTGGGAACAGAGAGGAGAGTTGTGGTGAATAACAGTGGGACATAGGACAGATGTAGGTTCAGTACATGGCCAGACAGCAGGCCACAGAGACTGGGAACAGAGAGGAGAGTTGTGGTGATTAACAGTGGGACATAGGACAGATGTAGGTTCAGTACATGACCAGACAGCAGGCCACAGAGACTGGGAACAGTTAGCACTCAGTCTGGGAACAGAGAGGAGAGTTGTGGTGATTAACAGTGGGACATAGGACAGATGTAGGTTCAGTACATGGCCAGACAGCAGGCCACAGAGACTGGGAACAGAGAGGAGAGTTAGTGGTGATTAACAGTGGGACATAGGACAGATGTAGGTTCAGTACATGACCAGACAGCAGGCCACAGAGACTGGGAACAGAGAGGAGAGTTGTGGTGATTAACAGTGGGACATAGGACAGATGTAGGTTCAGTACATGACCAGACAGCAGGCCACAGAGACTGGGAACAGAGAGGAGAGTTAGTGGTGATTAACAGTGGGACATAGGACAGATGTAGGTTCAGTACATGACCAGACAGCAGGCCACAGAGACTGGGAACAGAGAGGAGAGTTAGTGGTGATTAACAGTGGGACATAGGACAGATGTAGGTTCAGTACATGGCCAGACAGCAGGCCACAGAGACTGGGAACAGAGAGGAGAGTTGTGGTGATTAACAGTGGGACATAGGACAGATGTAGGTTCAGTACATGACCAGACAGCAGGCCACAGAGACTGGGAACAGAGAGGAGAGTTAGTGGTGATTAACAGTGGGACATAGGACAGATGTAGGTTCAGTACATGACCAGACAGCAGACCACAGAGACTGGGAACAGAGAGGAGAGTTGTGGTGATTAACAGTGGGACATAGGACAGATGTAGGTTCAGTACATGACCAGACAGCAGGCCACAGAGACTGGGAACAGAGAGGAGAGTTAGTGGTGATTAACAGTGGGACATAGGACAGATGTAGGTTCAGTACATGACCAGACAGCAGACCACAGAGACTGGGAACAGAGAGGAGAGTTGTGGTGATTAACAGTGGGACATAGGACAGATGTAGGTTCAGTACATGGCCAGACAGCAGGCCACAGAGACTGGGGGAATGACGTTTCTAGTGTTTTCTGTATTGCATGTGTTATAGCGTATTAGTTTGTATGCTGGCTTCACAAAATGAATGTCCATATAAATGGACAGTATATTGTATTACATAATGAGCCATAGAGATGGTTGTGGTATGGTGGAGACATGGCATACAGTAGGTGGGGAATGTTAGAGGATGGTTAGGACCAAAGAACGCTAGAGAATGATCCCATTGAGAAACTGTCTCTGGACCACCAGAATTGTTTGAAATCACATCGTCGTCGTGGCCCTTATTGTAAGAAACAGTTACAGTAGCTTTAGGTGTATGAATGATTTGGGAACGCTGCAAATATCATGCCCTGCGTTTGTCTATCTGGGAGTCAAAAGGCATCCTCATCGATTCATTATCTTAGTGTCTGACTCACAACTTGTTAAAGACAGAGTTCAGATAACTTCCCCCACCTCCCCAAGACAGGGGAACGCTGACAGGGCTTTATCAAGCTCTACTGACAGCAGTCTATACTGGTGTGTGTGTGTATTTCGGGGGGAGGTTGTGTGTGTGTGTTGTCCTGTGTGTTTGCCTGTTTGTGTTATGCCTGTGTGTATATTTGTGCATGTTTTGTGCAAACATGCACACGTGTGTGTGTGTGTGTGTGTGTGTGTGTGTGTGTGTGTGTGTATGCTGGCCGTGTGTGTGTTGTGGTCAGGGATTTGTTTGTGTTTTAATGCAGGGAAGATTAGAGGCCTGGTGTAAGAAGATCCTCATTCCTGACACAACTTCTACCTCCCATTATACAGTAGGTCTTCATCTATTCTCTATCGATCTGATGCTTATATAGTGTCTATTCTGCATCTCAAATGGCACCCTATTCCCTATGTAGTGGACTACTTTTGACCAGGGCTCATAGGACTGTAGGGTATAGGGTGCCATTTGGAACAGAAGCTATACCTGCTTGTACATATGAAACTGTCTGTTCTGTACTCCTCAATCTGTGCTGTCCACAGGGTGACTTCCTTCAACTAAGTTGAATTTAATATGGTAAACCAGGAAGCTAAAAACCCATATGTCATAATCACCTGGTTTTATTAATGTATTTACAGACCAAATCTCAATGTAGCGCGTCCCCAACCAAAGTGTGTGTGTGTGTGTGTGAGTGAATCGTTCCTGTGATATTCTTGGCTGAGGTTTGTACATAATTAAGCTTTTATTAAGCTTCAGAAGTCGGCTGCAACGTGTGTGTGTGTGTGTGTGTGTGTGCGCTACGAGGCATCGCTGTCCTCTAAAGAGGAGTTTACCAAGCATGTTTATGTAAATACACATTTAAATGCACATTAAAAAGTCTAAGTTTAGCTGTTTAATAAGCCGTCAAATTATTATTTTATTATTGTTTGGTTGATGACGCCGCTGAAATATTTATGGGCTGTTTTGAGAGGGGAGAACCGCCGGTGAGAAGAGAGTCACATAAAATACACACACGCGCGCACACACACACACACAGGCACACACACATAAAATGCTTCTCTCAGCTATAAAACAAAGGTTAGGGGAGAAACGTTACACGGTAATTATATATAACTGCCCAATTACTCCACAGACGGCAGAGAGAGCGAGAGAGAGAGAGAGCACCAGGACATAGTTCCACAGACTGCAGAGAGGGAGAGAGGGAGAGCACCGGGACATAGTTCCACAGACTGCAGAGAGAGAGAGAGGGAGAGCACCGGGACATAGTTCCACAGACGGCAGAGAGAGAGAGAGGGAGAGCACCGGGACATAGTTCCACAGACGGCAGAGAGAGGGAGAGCACCGGGACATAGTTCCACAGACGGCAGAGAGAGAGAGAGAGAGGGCGAGCACCGGGACATAGTTCCACAGACGGCAGAGAGAGAGAGAGAGAGAGGGCGAGCACCGGGACATAGTTCCACAGACGGCAGAGAGAGAGAGAGGGAGAGCACCGGGACATAGTTCCACAGACTGCAGAGAGAGAGAGAGAGGGAGAGCACCGGGACATAGTTCCACAGACGGCAGAGAGAGAGAGAGGGAGAGCACCGGGACATAGTTCCACAGACTGCAGAGAGAGAGAGAGGGAGAGCACCGGGACATAGTTCCACAGACTGCAGAGAGAGAGAGAGGGAGAGCACCGGGACATAGTTCCACAGACGGCAGAGAGAGAGAGAGGGAGAGCACCGGGACATAGTTCCACAGACTGCAGAGAGAGAGAGAGGGAGAGCACCGGGACATAGTTCCACAGACGGCAGAGAGAGAGAGAGGGAGAGCACCGGGACATAGTTCCACAGACTGCAGAGAGAGAGAGAGGGAGAGCACCGGGACATAGTTCCACAGACGGCAGAGAGAGAGAGAGAGGGCGAGCACCGGGACATAGTTCCGCAGACGGCAGAGAGAGAGAGGGCGAGCACCGGGACATAGTTCCGCAGACGGCAGAGAGAGAGAGAGAGAGAGCACCGGGACATAGTTCCACAGAGAGAGAGAGAGAGCACGGGACATAGTTCCGCAGACGGCAGAGAGAGAGAGCACCGGGACATAGTTCCGCAGCGGCAGAGAGAGAGCACCGGGACATAGTTCCGCAGACGGCAGAGAGAGAGAGCACCGGGACATAGTTCCACAGACGGCAGAGAGAGAGAGCACCGGGACATAGTTCCGCAGATGGCAGAGAGAGAGAGCACGGGACATAGTTCCACAGACGGCAGAGAGAGAGAGCACCGGGACATAGTTCCACAGACGGCAGAGAGAGAGAGCACCGGGACATAGTTCCGCAGACGGCAGAGAGAGAGCACCGGGACATAGTTCCACAGACGGCAGAGAGAGAGAGCACCGGGACATAGTTCCACAGACGGCAGAGAGAGAGAGCACGGGACATAGTTCCACAGACGGCAGAGAGAGAGCACGGGACATAGTTCCACAGAGAGAGAGAGAGAGCACCGGGACATAGTTCCACAGACGGCAGAGAGAGAGCGAGCACCGGGACATAGTTCCACAGAGAGAGAGAGAGAGAGCACCGGGACATAGTTCCACAGAGAGAGAGAGAGAGAGCACCGGGACATAGTTCCACAGACGGCAGAGAGAGAGAGAGAGCACACGGGACATAGTTCCACAGAGAGAGAGAGAGAGAGCACGGGACATAGTTCCACAGAGAGAGAGAGAGAGAGCACCGGGACATAGTTCGGCAGAGAGAGTTCCACAGAGCGAGCACGGGACATAGTTCCACAGAGAGAGAGAGAGAGCACCGGGACATAGTTCCACAGAGAGAGAGACAGCACGGGACATAGTTCCACAGAGAGAGAGAGAGAGCACCGGGACATAGTTCCACAGACGGCAGAGAGAGAGAGCGAGCACGGGACATAGTTCCACAGAGAGAGAGAGAGCACGGGACATAGTTCCACAGAGAGAGAGAGAGCACCGGGACATAGTTCCACAGACGGCAGAGAGAGCGAGCACCGGGACATAGTTCCACAGAGAGAGAGCACCGGGACATAGTTCCACAGACGGCAGAGAGAGAGAGAGAGCACCGGGACATAGTTCCACAGACGGCAGAGAGAGAGAGCACCGGGACATAGTTCCACAGACGGCAGAGAGAGAGAGAGAGCACCGGGACATAGTTCCACAGACGGCAGAGAGAGAGAG
The DNA here is from genome assembly GCF_018296145.1 of Oncorhynchus tshawytscha. NCBI lineage: Eukaryota > Metazoa > Chordata > Actinopteri > Salmoniformes > Salmonidae > Oncorhynchus > Oncorhynchus tshawytscha. The sequence goes on from NC_056448.1 coordinate 36,178,607, forward strand.
AGCACCGGGACATAGTTCCACAGACGACAGAGAGAGAGAGAGCACCGGGACATAGTTCCACAGACGGCAGAGAGAGAGAGAGAGCACCGGGACATAGTTCCACAGACGGCAGAGAGAGAGAGCACCGGGACATAGTTCCACAGACGGCAGAGAGAGAGAGCACCGGGACATAGTTCCACAGACGGCAGAGAGAGAGAGAGCACCGGGACATAGTTCCACAGACGGCAGAGAGAGAGAGCACCGGGACATAGTTCCACGGACAGAGAGAGAGAGCACCGGGAGTTCCACAGACGGCAGAGAGAAAGCACCGGGACATAGTTCCACAGACGGCATAGAGAGAGAGAGCACCGGGACATAGTTCCACAGACGGCAGAGAGAGAGAGCACCGGGACATAGTTCCACAGACGGCAGAGAGAGAGCACCGGGACATAGTTCCACAGACGGCAGAGAGAGAGAGCACCGGGACATAGTTCCACAGACGGCAGAGAGAGAGAGCACGGGACATAGTTCCACAGACGGCAGAGAGAGAGAGAGCACGGGACATAGTTCCACAGACGGCAGAGAGAGAGAGCACCGGGACATAGTTCCACAGACGGCGGAGAGAGAGAGCACCGGGACATAGTTCCACAGACGGCAGAGAGAGAGAGCACCGGGACATAGTTCCACAGACGGCAGAGAGAGAGCACCGGGACATAGTTCCACAGACGGCAGAGAGAGAGAGCACCGGGACATAGTTCCACAGACGGCAGAGAGAGAGAGCACCGGGACATAGTTCCACAGACGGCAGAGAGAGAGAGCACACGGGACATAGTTCCACACCGGGACATAGTTCCACAGACGGCAGAGAGAGAGCGAGCACCGGGACATAGTTCCACAGAGAGAGAGAGAGAGAGCACCGGGACATAGTTCCACAGAGAGAGAGAGAGAGCACGGGACATAGTTCCACAGACGGCAGAGAGAGAGAGAGAGCACCGGGACATAGTTCCACAGAGAGAGAGAGAGAGAGCACGGGACATAGTTCCACAGAGAGAGAGAGAGAGAGCACCGGGACATAGTTCCACAGAGAGAGAGAGACAGCACCGGGACATAGTTCCACAGAGAGAGAGAGAGAGAGCACCGGGACATAGTTCCACAGACGGCAGAGAGAGAGAGCGAGCACCGGGACATAGTTCCACAGAGAGAGAGAGAGCACCGGGACATAGTTCCACAGAGAGAGAGAGAGCACCGGGACATAGTTCCACAGACGGCAGAGAGCGAGCACCGGGACATAGTTCCACAGAGAGAGAGCACCGGGACATAGTTCCACAGACGGCAGAGAGAGAGAGAGCACCGGGACATAGTTCCACAGACGGCAGAGAGAGAGCACCGGGACATAGTTCCACAGACGGCAGAGAGAGAGAGAGCACCGGGACATAGTTCCACAGACGGCAGAGAGAGAGAGAGCACCGGGACATAGTTCCACAGACGACAGAGAGAGAGAGAGAGCACCGGGACATAGTTCCACAGACGGCAGAGAGAGAGAGAGAGCACCGGGACATAGTTCCACAGACGGCAGAGAGAGAGAGAGCACCGGGACATAGTTCCACAGACGGCAGAGAGAGAGAGCACCGGGACATAGTTCCACAGACGGCAGAGAGAGAGAGAGAGCACCGGGACATAGTTCCACAGACGGCAGAGAGAGAGAGAGAGCACCGGGACATAGTTCCACAGACGGCAGAGAGAGAGAGAGCACCGGGACATAGTTCCACAGACGGCAGAGAGAGAGAGCACCGGGACATAGTTCCACAGACGGCAGAGAGAGAGAGCACCGGGACATAGTTCCACAGACGGCAGAGAGAGAGAGCACGGGACATAGTTCCACAGACGGCAGAGAGAGAGAGCACCGGGACATAGTTCCACAGACGGCAGAGAGAGAGAGCACCGGGACATAGTTCCACAGACGGCAGAGAGAGAGCACCGGGACATAGTTCCACAGACGGCAGAGAGAGAGAGCACCGGGACATAGTTCCACAGACGGCAGAGAGAGAGAGCACCGGGACATAGTTCCACAGACGGCAGAGAGAGAGAGAGCACCGGGACATAGTTCCACAGACGGCAGAGAGAGAGAGAGCACCGGGACATAGTTCCACAGACGGCAGAGAGAGAGAGCACCGGGACATAGTTCCACAGACGGCAGAGAGAGAGAGGGACATAGTTCCACAGACGGCAGAGAGAGAGAGGACACCGGGACATAGTTCCACAGACGGCAGAGAGAGAGAGAGCACCGGGACATAGTTCCACAGACGGCAGAGAGAGAGAGAGAGCACGGGACATAGTTCCACAGACGGCAGAGAGAGAGCACCGGGACATAGTTCCACAGACGGCAGAGAGAGAGAGCACCGGGACATAGTTCCACAGACGGCAGAGAGAGAGAGAGAGCACCGGGACATAGTTCCACAGACGGCAGAGAGAGAGAGAGCACCGGGACATAGTTCCACAGACGGCAGAGAGAGAGAGCACCGGGACATAGTTCCACAGACGGCAGAGAGAGAGAGAGCACCGGGACATAGTTCCACAGACGGCAGAGAGAGAGAGAGCACCGGGACATAGTTCCACAGACGGCAGAGAGAGAGAGAGCACCGGGACATAGTTCCACAGACGGCAGAGAGAGAGAGAGCACCGGGACATAGTTCCACAGACGGCAGAGAGAGAGAGAGCACCGGGACATAGTTCCACAGACGGCAGAGAGAGAGAGAGCACCGGGACATAGTTCCACAGACGGCAGAGAGAGAGAGAGAGCACCGGGACATAGTTCCACAGACGGCAGAGAGAGAGAGAGAGAGCACGGGACATAGTTCCACAGACGGCAGAGAGAGAGAGAGCACCGGGACATAGTTCCACAGACGGCAGAGAGAGAGAGAGCACCGGGACATAGTTCCACAGACGGCAGAGAGAGAGAGAGAGCACGGGACATAGTTCCACAGACGGCAGAGAGAGAGAGCACCGGGACATAGTTCCACAGAGAGAGAGAGAGCACGGGACATAGTTCCACAGACGGCAGAGAGAGAGAGCACCGGGACATAGTTCCACAGACGGCAGAGAGAGAGAGAGAGCACCGGGACATAGTTCCACAGAGAGAGAGAGAGAGCACCGGGACATAGTTCCACAGACGACAGAGAGAGAGAGAGCACCGGGACATAGTTCCACAGAGAGAGAGAGAGCACCGGGACATAGTTCCACAGAGAGAGAGCACGGGACATAGTTCCACAGAGAGAGAGAGCACCGGGACATAGTTCCACAGAGAGAGAGAGAGAGAGCACCGGGACATAGTTCCACAGAGAGAGAGAGAGAGCACCGGGACATAGTTCCACAGACGGCAGAGAGAGAGAGAGCACCGGGACATAGTTCCACAGAGAGAGAGAGAGAGAGCACCGGGACATAGTTCCACAGACGGCAGAGAGAGAGAGAGCACTGGGACATAGTTCCACAGACGGCAGAGAGAGAGAGAGCACCGGGACATAGTTCCACAGACGGCAGAGAGAGAGAGAGCACTGGGACATAGTTCCACAGACGGCAGAGAGAGAGAGAGCACCGGGACATAGTTCCACAGACGGCAGAGAGAGAGAGAGAGCACCGGGACATAGTTCCACAGACGGCAGAGAGAGAGAGCACCGGGACATAGTTCCACAGACGGCAGAGAGAGAGCACCGGGACATAGTTCCACAGACGGCAGAGAGAGAGAGAGCACGGGACATAGTTCCACAGACGGCAGAGAGAGAGAGAGAGCACCGGGACATAGTTCCACAGACGGTGAGAGAGAGAGAGCACCGGGACATAGTTCCACAGACGGCAGAGAGAGAGAGAGCACCGGGACATAGTTCCACCAGAGAGAGAGAGAGCACGGGACAGAGAGAGAGAGCACCGGGACATAGTTCCACAGAGAGAGAGAGAGAGAGCACCGGGACATAGTTCCACAGACGGCAGAGAGAGAGAGCACCGGGACATAGTTCCACAGACGGCAGAGAGAGAGAGCACCGGGACATAGTTCCACAGACGGCAGAGAGAGAGAGAGCACGGGACATAGTTCCACAGACGGCAGAGAGAGAGAGCACCGGGACATAGTTCCACAGACGGCAGAGGAGAGAGAGCACCGGGACATAGTTCCACAGACGGCAGAGAGAGAGAGAGCACCGGGACATAGTTCCACAGACGGCAGAGAGAGAGAGAGCACCGGGACATAGTTCCACAGACGGCAGAGAGAGAGAGCACCGGGACATAGTTCCACAGACGGCAGAGAGAGAGAGAGCACCGGGACATAGTTCCACAGACGGCAGAGAGAGAGAGAGAGCACCGGGACATAGTTCCACAAATATATGCAAAGTCAAGATGGGACTTTATTTACGGAAGGCTGTAAAATAAAATGGTAACAATGGAGATACTGTTATTTTGAAGGTTTCGTAGGCCTATATTCCTGGACAGTTAAATCTGGGGGACGAAATGATATCTGACACAAGAGAGGTGTTGGACAGGGAGCTAATTGACCTGTTTTAACGGTGAATAGTGATAGCAATGACAAGATAGTGACAGTAACTAGGACATCTTGATGCTTACCTTGTGAGCCAAACAATACCAACATGATGATAAGAAATGACACAGTCAGAGAAGGAAGAATTGAAACATGCAAAGAGATGGAATCTTTCCACAGTTTTTGACACCAATCTGGTCATTCAGACAGAGACCATTTCCAAAAACTGTTTTCTTCGATACTACTCTACTACTGACTCCATGCTACTCAACTAACTCTACTGACTCAATGCTATTCAACTAGCTCTCCTGACTCAATGCTATTCAACTAGCTCTACTGACTCAATGCTATTCAACTAGCTCTACTGACTCAATGCTATTCAACTAGCTCTCCTGACTCAATGCTATTCAACTAGCTCTACTGACTCAATGCTATTCAACTAGCTCTACTGACTCAATGCTATTCAACTAGCTCTACTGACTCAATGCTATTCAACTAGCTCTACTGACTCAATGCTATTCAACTAGCTCTACTGACTCAATGCTATTCAACTAGCTCTACTGACTCAATGCTATTCAACTAGCTCTACTGACTCAATGCTATTCAACTAGCTCTACTGACTCAATGCTATTCAACTAGCTCTACTGACTCAATGCTATTCAACTAGCTCTACTGACTCAATGCTATTCAACTAGCTCTACTGACTCAATGCTATTCAACTAGCTCTCCTGACTCAATGCTATTCAACTAGCTCTACTGACTCAATGCTATTCAACTAGCTCTACTGACTCAATGCTATTCAACTGAGTCAAAACCACTCTACTAACTCAAAACCACTCTACTAACTCTTCACTAACTCAACTCAATGCTAGCTACTCCACTAGCACCACTGATGGTAAGCCTACAAAACAGGATTCCATGGCGCTCCAGTGTCCTGTAAGCATCCTCAGTCACTCCCCTGCTAGCTATTCTTGTTCAGTGCCTTACCTTTGAAATCATCATATATGATCCCATACAACTGTCTGGCCTCAGGCTCTCCTCCTGAGATCAAGAGCTTGAGAATCCCTTTAGGAGATGAACGAATCTTTGTTTTAGATGGGTTTCCTGGATCCAACCTGAGTCAATCTACACACAATACCCCATAATGACAAAGCGAAAAAAGGTTTTTGCAATTTTGTTAAAAATAAAAAACAGATGTACCTTATATACATAAATATTTAAGTATTCAGTCCCTTTGCTATGAGACTTGAAATTGAGCCCAAGTGCATCCTGTTTCTGTTCATCATCATTGAGATGTTTCTACATCTTGATTGGGGTCCACCTGTGGTAAATTCAATTGATTGGAGATGATTTGGAAACGATCACACCCGTCTATATAAGGTCCCACAGTTGACAGTGCATGTCAGAGAAACAACCAAGCCATGAGGTCGAAGGAATTGACCGTAGAGCTCCGAGACAGGATTGTGTCTAGGCATAGATCTGGGAAAAGGTGACAAAAAATGTCTGCAGCATTGAAGGTCCCCATGAACAGTGGCCTCCATCATTCCTAAATGGAAGAAGTTTGGAACCACTAAGACTCTTCCTAGAGCTGGCCGCCCGACCAAACAGAGCAATCGGGGGAGAAGGGCCTTGGTCAGGGAGGTGACCAAGAACCCAATGGTTACTCTGACAAAGCTCTAGAGTTTCTCTGTGGAGATGGGAGAACCTTCCAGAAGGACAACCATCCACCAATCAGGCCTTTATGGTAGAGTGGCCACTCCTCAGTAAAAGGCACATGAAGGTTCACCTTCCAACAGGACAGCGACCCTAAACACACAGCCAAGACAACGCAGGAGTGGCTTCGGGACAAGTCTCTGAATATCCTTGAGTGGCCCAGCCAGATCCCGGACTTGAACTCGATCGAACATCTCTGGAGAGACCTGAAAATAGCTGTGCAGCGATGCTCTCCATCCAACCTGACAGCTTGAGAGGATCTGCAGAGAAGAACGGGAGAAACTCCCCAAATACAGGTGTGTCAAGCTTGTAGCATCATACCCAAGAAGACCCGAGGCTATAATCACAGCCCAAGGTGCTTCAAAAAAGTACTGAGTTAAAAATCTGTTTTTTCTTTGTAATTAGGGGGTATTGTGTTAGATTGATGAGGGGAAAAAAACAATTGAATCCATTATAGAATAAGGCTGTAACGTAACAAAATGTGGAAAAAGTGAAGGGGTCTGAATCCTTTCCAAATGCATTGTATGGAGAGGTAGGTCCATACAGATATACATCTAGAAAGGGTGATGTTATGGAGCAGAGCCCCAATGTCCTGCAATGGAACAGTTTGTCAGACATCTTGCTTGAGGGCAGTTCTAAACCAGCTAGTTTAATCTTTATGGGTTGGTCATCACCTAGTTATACAGTATTAAGGATATGGCTTGGGAGAGGTGGAGTCTACCGGATCCTAGCCTACATGGTATGTACACTACACACTAGCCAATGTACAGTACTTGAGTTCTACCTTTCTTTTTTGAAAACTCTCCCTCTTCACTCTCTTCCTCCTCCCACTTTTTCTTCTTCTTCTCCTCTCTCCCAGGGGGCTCTAAGGTCTCCTGACCCCAGATGTCCCATTCAGGGGGTTTGGGAACTTCCTCTGGATCACCACAGAGGAAGAGTGAGAGATCTGAAATCTATTGCTCTACAGGTTGATTAGTGCTGTCTGACTGTTCCCAGTAGCTCCAACTTCGACAGGCTTCGACTGATCAACAGCTCTACACATTGACTGGTCATGTCTGAAGGAGAATCTACTGTACTCCAACTTGTATTTGCTTTTGAACTATACACATCTATGCACTGGTCTATACCAACTCATACATTCACTAGCACTACACACTAGCTCCATACATGTACAACTCATCTAGGGAATATACCTTCAGGGTTGCTTTCTGTGTCCTCCTCTTTCCCCTCTTGCTCTCCTTCTTTCTCAGAAGGTTTTCCCGTCTCCTCTACTTCAGGAGTAGGAGAGACTGTGAGCACTAACAGGTCACATCATTCGTTTGTTTGTTCATTAGTGTTTTTGTTTGTTCCTTCGTTCGTCCTCTTCATTCATTCATCTATTCATCCATCCATTATACTATTGTACCTACTATTGTAATAGTCCAGTCTAGTTCATAGCAACACAATGAGTTCTAAAGCTACTAACTAATGAAGTCCATTGAAATCCTACACAATGACAGATACCTTCTGCCTCAATCTCCTTCTCTTTCTCCATCACTGCTTCCCTTTCTCTCAGTCCCTCAGAGGGCCACTCTCTCTCTCCAGGGCCCTCTTCCTCAGGTTGGGGGGGAACTGTGAATGTCAGAAAGGGTCCAAAAAACAGACGCATCACAATTTGTTCACTTCGCCTTGCCCCATATGAGCTAGAATCTACAGGTCACGCTAGAAAGAGTATTGTTTTTCCCACTTTCTCAAATGACTTCACACAGCTAGAAAGCTATAACCTTTATATCTCTCCTTCTCTGTTGTCTTCTCGTTCTTTTCCTCCATCCGCTCCACTTTCCTAGAGGGCTTCTCGCTTTTCCCAGAGTCCTCTGCTTCAGGTTTTGGGGAGGCTGTGTGCGAGTACCAGTGAAACATGAGTACTCTCAGAATGTATTTTTTTTACCATCAGGGTGGGACAGAGGGGACAGTTTCTTTGTACTGCACATCATATGGCTACTTCATCATAGTCACGGCTCAATTAACTAATGGCATGCTAATATGAACCATGACAATAGCAGGCTCTTGACAGACCTCATCTATCATGGATTTTCTTTTCTTTACCTGAAAGTTGGTGAGTAATGTGTATTACTCTGTTCACAACATGGCAACAAGTAGACTTCTACACGTGAATGTTCCATTACACTCTAAATTCAATGCACAACGATAAGGCGTGTACCTTTTTCCAATCTTTTTATCCTTTCTCCTCCACTCCCTCTTTCTCCTCCACTCCCTCTTTCTCCTCCACTCCCTCTTTCTCCCTCCACTCCCTCTTTCTCCCTCCACTCCCTCTTTCTCCCTCCACTCCCTCTTTCTCCCTCCACTCCCTCTTTCTCCCTCCACTCCCTCTTTCTCCTCCACTCCCTCTTTCTCGTTCTGTCTTAGATGGAGTTTTGCTTTTCGCATTGTCCTCTGCTTCAGCGGGTTTGGAGGTGACTGAACATTGAGCGATGTAGTCTTTTACAGTCCGATATGCATGTCTCTCTACACAATGCAAAGTACCACAGAACTACAGTACCCACATACTAGAACTACTACACATACTACTGAGGCTACAATACACAAGTTATACCTTTTTCAGTCTCTTTCTCCTTCACCTCTCCTTCCTCCCCCTCTTCTTCAAAGGGCATCTCAGTCTCTCCTGCATCTCCTGCCTCTTCACTATTAGCAGCTGAACAAAAAGCATTGCAACCTCCAAAAGGAGGATGTGCAAATGGATCATTATTGCAAACAGCCAGAAAGTTGCAAAGAGCTCTCTAACAAGTACCTCTAAACAAGGAATTACTAATCAGCCAAGGGAAGTTGGGGAAAGAGTTGCACATGGGAAACTTTCTCCTTTAAATTATACATTTAAGATGACCAGGCTACATTTAAGATGACCGGGCTACATTTAAGATGACCGGGCTACATTTAAGATGACCGGGCTACATTTAAGATGACCGGGCTACATTTAAGATGGCCAGGCTATTGACCAATCAATGACAAGGTATTGATTCTGCAGCACTCCCCCTACTGGGTGTATGGGTTCCATAAAATCTATTCTGCATAATCCTTCCGTTTCTTTGCATGGATCCAAGTGATCCAGAAGTATTTTCTATCAACAGGGGTGTGGTGTGACAGCCTACCATAGAGATAGTAGAGATCTATACAATGTTTTTTTCTTTGGCAGAGACATACAAGAGCCCTCTATTCCTCTCGAAGGAGCTTACCCTGTGAGCTAGTGTGTAGCTAACACAGTCCCTGTGGATTCCCCCAAGCCAGTGCCCCCTCCACGCCGACTGATCCCAGTACAGATTGTGCTGCTGAGCCCCATAGGGAGGGAACGCTGGCAGCAGTTCCCAACCCCCCCAGCCATCATGTTTCATCAACGTGACCCTCCCACCACCATTAATGTCTGACTCTCGCCCCCCTGACCCATTTTCAGAATAAGTAGATAGCTGACACCCCCTCACACATGCGCTCACATACACAGGGAAGCTGCATTTGCCTGTACACACAATGCGCGCACACACCAACACATCCTCTGTATGGGCCGCACACCAACACATCCTCTGTATGGGCCGCACACCAACGCATCCTCTGTATGGGCCGCACACCAACGCATCCTCTGTATGGGCCGCACACCAACACATCCTCTGTATGGGGTACACACCAACACATCCTCTGTATGGGCCGCACACCAACGCATCCTCTGTATGGGCCGCACACCAACGCATCCTCTGTATGGGCCGCACACCAACGCATCCTCTGTATGGGCCGCACACCAACACATCCTCTGTATGGGGTACACACCAACACATCCTCTGTATGGGCCGCACACCAACACATCCTCTGTATGGGGTACACACCAACACATCCTCTGTATGGGCCGCACACCAACGCATCCTCTGTATGGGGTACACACCAACGCATCCTCTGTATGGGCCGCACACCAACGCATCCTCTGTATGGGCCGCACACCAACGCATCCTCTGTATGGGCCGCACACCAACGCATCCTCTGTATGGGCCGCACACCAACGCATGGGCCGCACACCAACGCATCCTCTGTATGGGCCGCACACCAACGCATCCTCTGTATGGGCCGCACACCAACGCATCCTCTGTATGGGCCGCACACCAACGCATCCTCTGTATGGGCCGCACACCAACGCATCCTCTGTATGGGCCGCACACCAACGCATCCTCTGTATGGGCCGCACACCACACAACGCATCCTCTGTATGGGCCGCACACACCGCACACCAACGCATCCTCTGTATGGGCCGCACACCAACGCATCCTCTGTATGGGCCGCACACCAACGCATCCTCTGTATGGGCCGCACACCAACGCATCCTCTGTATGGGGTACACACCAACGCATCCTCTGTATGGGGTACACACCAACGCATCCTCTGTATGGGGTACACACCAACGCATCCTCTGTATGGGCCGCACACCAACGCATCCTCTGTATGGGCCGCACACCAACGCATCCTCTGTCTGGGCCGCACACCAACGCATCCTCTGTCTGGGCCGCACACCAACGCATCCTCTGTCTGGGCCGCACACCAACGCATCCTCTGTATGGGCCGCACACCAACGCATCCTCTGTATGGGCCGCACACCAACGCATCCTCTGTATGGGCCGCACACCAACGCATCCTCTGTATGGGCCGCACACCAACGCATCCTCTGTATGGGGTGGGGGTGCTCTCAGGGACACTGCTGTTACACCTGGTGATCTTACACAACTGAAAGCATAAATGCATTTAATCTCAGTTACCCACGCTGCCTTGGGGGAAAGAGCGTTTCACCGTCCTACTGGTATTAATCTCTATCAGTTCGTCAGCTCAACTCGTACTGTCTGACACACACACACAGACATGCACAGGGAACTGGGGTTAGATCTGCAAGAGTGTGTGTGGGTATTACGACTATGCACGTGGGAGTGTGTTTGTGCGTGTTTGTGCATGTGCGCACGTGTGTGTTCAGGGGACGGCTTAGCAGAGCAGGACAGTGATGGAGCTTTCAAATCATCTGCTCTGGTCACTGGCAGCAGTTTGACACTTTTCACCCTCTAGAGCTTCCTGACTCCCAACACTAAAACAGCAGGCTGCCTCCCTACAGAATCATGTTCACAGTGCCTGTCAGCCTGCCATTCCAGCCACCAAAACACCTTGACATAAATCATACAAGTGTAATAGAGCATATCAGGAAGTCGTGACATTTGATGACTTCCAAATATGGATGCCGTAGAGTTGGAGGTACCCAAAGTCTATGCACAGTCCACCTAGTGTTTAACGTGAAGGAGAAAGTGAAATGATTCATTGTCGAATATTAAGAAAATTGTGACTGTAGACCCATGACTTTCTGTTGAAAGCAAGTCTGATCAAGTCCAAGCTCTCTGTATGAGCTTTAAACCATTCTCTGTGGTTTGTTTCGGACTTCTCTCTCTCTCTCCCAGTGACTCCCCAGGGACCCAGTGTCTCTGAACCAGGGCCTTTATTACGACTGTGAACCAGGGCCTTTATTACGACTGTGAGCCAGGGCCTTTATTACGACTGTGAGCCAGGGCCTTTATTACGACTTGAGCCAGGGCCTTTATTACGACTGTGAGCCAGGGCCTTTATTACGACTGTGAGCCAGGGCCTTTATTACGACTGTGAGCCAGGGCCTTTATTACGACTGTGAGCCAGGGCCTTCATTTTGAGCCAGGGCCTTCATTACGACTGTGAGCCAGGGCCTTTCATTACGACTGTGAGCCAGGGCCTTTATTACGACTGTGAGCCAGGGCCTTTATTACGACTGTGAGCCAGGGCCTTTATTACGACTGTGAGCCAGGGCCTTTATTACGACTGTGAGCCAGGGCCTTTATTACGACTGTGAGCCAGGGCCTTTATTACGACTGTGAGCCAGGGCCTTTATTACGACTGTGAGCCAGGGCCTTCATTACGACTGTGAACCAGGGCCTTTATTACGACTGCCAATGCGCTCTCTCACTATAGCTAGCTCTCTCCCTCTCTCTAGCCCCTCTCTCCACCCTCTCTTTCGCCTTCCTCGCGCTCTCTCTCACCCTCTCTCTCACGCTAGCCCACATTAACTGGGTTTCAGTGTCATTATCTAAATTGAATGAGCAGCTCTGACTTCAGATGTGATTATTGTGCAATATAACATACTTCCTCTTTTTTTTTTTAAATAGCCCTTTTTGTGCCAGGGAATAGATGATCTTTATATGAAGCCACACCACAGGAATCTTTCAAGTAAATCAGGAAGATTTCTAGATCTAGATTCAATGCTATAGATCTACTCTATTCTAAACTGCTACTCTATGGGTCTGGCTTACCTTCTCTCTCTACATCCATTGGCTCAGGCAGGTCCGTTGGGGAAGTCGTTGTAGTGGGGGGAGGGCTCTCAGTCAGGGCAGGTGACGTAAGCTCCTCCGCGATTGGTGGATGGGGTGTGGATTCCTCTGTGATAGGCTGAGGGGATGTTGTAGGGGCGTTGCCTCTGTGGTAATGATGATGGATGTTGTAAGTTCCTCCTGCTCTATAGGTGTAGGTGATGGGGGGGCTGTAATGGGGGAGTCGGTTGGGTCCTTGGTCGGAAGGAGGGGCTCTTGAGGAGAGAGAGCATGTTCAAGGTAATGAGGGATGTATTAATTCATTCAAATGAATTGGAATGTCAGTGTACTTCCTGAATTGACTGGAATTTAAATGGAATTGACCCTGACTGTGACAGAGAGAATAAAAACAGTGATCTGGATAATTACATAATCTGGTGATGACACGTGCCTGTCTGTCTGCACAAATGGACTGACTGTCCTGTCTGTCTGCACTGGGACGACCCTCCCCCTCTGTCTGCCAAATTCTTTCTATTGGCTCCTGTTTTCCTTAATAGTATGGTGGTAGGTGGAGCCGGGAGGGAGGGAGGCTCGGGTGTGTCCCAGGGATAAATACATCTTTCCCTCATTCATTGAGGAGACTCTCTCTATGCAGACAAACCTGTATTTTTGTTTGTGACATTTTGTTGCGTGTTTATTTTGGCACCTCAACACCCCTCATTACCACCATCTATGCACACAACCACTTACACTGCTTACTACACACATCATTGTTAATTGTATACAGTTTACTTTGGTTAATAAATATATTTTTGTTATTCCTTGATCTCTGTGTTGTCTCCCATTTTGTTAAGGGCTACGAGCCGGTTCGTGACAGCACAGATGAATTGACTATTATGTAGTCACATGACACACTTATGCGCGAGCACACGTACATATATGCACACATACAAAAACACACACTCTTACCCATCACGTCCTCTGTACTTTGTGTCTTTCCTGTCACATAAACACATTTGTGAATAATGAGACAATTTGTCACTTGTTTGGGTTAATGTAGGCAAGATAAATTATCACAATAACACGTAATGCCACCTGTCAGTCTGGGTGTCCCTGTCATTTGTTACCGTGGCTCTAGACAGCCATTTGCACAACGCTAATGATGATATTGTGATTCAGGGAGGGATTGAGAGACTGTTCCCAGAACACCTAATGACACCCAGATGAGTGACAGGATGGTTACTTGAACGTTTGACCTCCTACGGACTACTTCATTACCATGTGATTTGGCTGGGTTTTAATACATGCTCATGTTTATGTTGAATTCTACTGGCCATTCTCTAAATCTGGGTCTGTTTGTACAAGATGGAGTCTGTTTGTACATGATGGAGTCTGTTTGTACAAGATGGAGTCTGTTTGTACAAGATGGAGTCTGTTTGTACAAGATGGAGTCTGTTTGTACAAGATGGAGTCTGTTTGTACAAGATGGAGTCTGTTTGTACAAGATGGAGTCTGTTTGTACAAGATGGAGTCTGTTTGTACAAGATGGAGTCTGTTTGTACAAGATGGAGTCTGTTTGTACAAGATGGAGTCTGTTTGTACAAGATGGAGTCTGTTTGTACAAGATGGAGTCTGTTTGTACAAGATGGAGTCTTTGTACAAGATGGAGTCTGTTTGTACAAGATGGAGTCTGTTTGTACACGATGGAGTCTGTTTGTACACGATGGAGTCTGTTTGTACAAGATGGAGTCTGTTTGTACACGATGGAGTCTGTTTGTACAAGATGGAGTCTGTTTGTACAAGATGGAGTCTGTTTGTACAAGATGGAGTCTGTTTGTACAAGATGGAGTCTGTTTGTACAAGATGGAGTCTGTTTGTACAAGATGGAGTCTGTTTGTACAAGATGGAGTCTGTTTGTACAAGATGGAGTCTGTTTGTACAAGATGGAGTCTGCTGGTACATGGAGTCTGTTTGTACATGGAGTCTGTTTGTACATGGAGTCTGTTTGTACATGGAGTCTGTTTGTACATGGAGTCTGTTTGTACATGATGGAGTCTGTTTGTACATGATGGAGTCTGTTTGTACATGATGGAGTCTGTTTGTACATGATGGAGTCTGTTTGTACATGATGGAGTCTGTTTGTACATGATGGAGTCTGTTTGTACATGATGGAGTCTGTTTGTACATGATGGAGTCTGTTTGTACATGATGGAGTCTGTTTGTACATGATGGAGTCTGTTTGTACAGGATGGAGTCTTTGTACACGATGGAGTCTTTGTACAAGATGGAGTCTTTGTACAAGGAGTCTGTTTGTACATGATGGAGTCTTTGTACATGATGGAGTCTCTTTGTACACGATGGAGTCTTTGTACAAGATGGAGTCTTTGTACAAGGAGTCTGTTTGTACATGATGGAGTCTTTGTACAAGGAGTCTGTTTGTACATGATGGAGTCTGTTTGAACATGATGGAGTCTGTACATGATGGAGTCTGTTTGTACATGATGGAATCTGTTTGTACATGATGGAATCTGTTTGTACATGATGGAATCTGTTTGTACATGACGGAATCTGTTTGTACATGATGGAGTCTGCCGGTACATGATGGAGTCTGCCGGTACATGATGGAGTCTGCCGGTACATGATGGAGTCTGCCGGTACATGATGGAGTCTGCTGGTACATGATGGAGTCTGCCGGTACATGATGGAGTCTGCTGGTACATGATGGAGTCTGCTGGTACATGGAGTCTGTTTGTACATGATGGAGTCTGTTTGTACATGATGGAGTCTGTTTGTACAGGATGGAGTCTGTTTGTACAGGATGGAGTCTGTTTGTACAGGATGGAGTCTGTTTGTACAGGATGGAGTCTGTTTGTACAGGATGGAGTCTGTTTGTACAGGATGGAGTCTGTTTGTACATGATGGAGTCTGTTTGTACATGATGGAGTCTGCTGGTACATGGAGTCTGTTTGTACATGATGGAGTCTGCTGGTACATGGAGTCTGTTTGTACATGATGGAGTCTGTTTGTACATGATGGAGTCTGTTTGTACATGATGGAGTCTGTTTGTACATGATGGAGTCTGTTTGTACAAGATGGAGTCTGTTTGTACAAGATGGAGTCTGTTTGTACAAGATGGAGTCTGTTTGTACATGATGGAGTCTGTTTGTACATGATGGAGTCTGCTGGTACATGATGGAGTCTGCTGGTACATGATGGAGTCTGCTGGTACATGATGGAGTCTGTTTGTACATGATGGAGTCTGTTTGTACATGATGGAGTCTGTTTGTACATGATGGAGTCTGTTTGTACATGATGGAGTCTGTTTGTACAAGATGGAGTCTGTTTGTACATGATGGAGTCTGCTGGTACATGATGGAGTCTGTTTGTACATGATGGAGTCTGCTGGTACATGATGGAGTCTGTTGGTACATGATGGAGTCTGCTGGTACATGATGGAGTCTGTTGGTACATGATGGAGTCTGTTTGTACAGGATGGAGTCTGTTTGTACATGATGGAGTCTGTTTGTACATGGAGTCTGTTTGTACACGATGGAGTCTGTTTGTACACGATGGAGTCTGTTTGTACACAATGGAGTCTGTTTGTACACGATGGAGTCTGTTTGTACACAATGGAGTCTGTTTGTACAGGATGGAGTCTGTTTGTACAGGATGGAGTCTGTTTGTACAGGATGGAGTCTGTTTGTACATGATGGAGTCTTTGTACATGATGGAGTCTGTTTGTACATGATGGAGTCTGTTTGTACATGATGGAGTCTGTTTGTACATGATGGAGTCTGTTTGTACAAGATGGAGTCTGTTTGTACATGATGGAGTCTGTTGGTACATGATGGAGTCTGTTGGTACATGATGGAGTCTGCTGGTACATGATGGAGTCTGTTTGTACATGATGGAGTCTGCTGGTACATGATGGAGTCTGTTTGTACAGGATGGAGTCTGTTTGTACAGGATGGAGTCTGTTTGTACAGGATGGAGTCTGTTTGTACATGATGGAGTCTGTTTGTACATGATGGAGTCTGTTTGTACATGATGGAGTCTGTTTGTACATGATGGAGTCTGTTTGTACATGATGGAGTCTGTTTGTACATGATGGAGTCTGTTTGTACATGATGGAGTCTGTTTGTACATGATGGAGTCTGTTTGTACATGGAGTCTATTTGTACATGGAGTCTGTTTGTACATGGAGTCTGTTTGTACATGATGGAGTCTGTTTGTACATGATGGAGTCTGTTTGTACATGATGGAGTCTGTTTGTACAAGATGGAGTCTGTTTGTACATGATGGAGTCTGTTGGTACATGATGGAGTCTGTTTGTACATGATGGAGTCTGCTGGTACATGATGGAGTCTGCTGGTACATGATGGAGTCTGTTTGTACATGATGGAGTCTGTTTGTACATGATGGAGTCTGTTTGTACACGATGGAGTCTGTTTGTACACGATGGAGTCTGTTTGTACACGATGGAGTCTGTTTGTACACGATGGAGTCTGCTGGTACATGATGGAGTCTGTTTGTACAAGATGGAGTCTGTTTGTACATGATGGAGTCTGCTGGTACATGGAGTCTGTTTGTACATGATGGAATCTGTTTGTACATGATGGAGTCTGTTTGTACATGATGGAGTCTGTTTGTACATGATGGAGTCTGTTTGTACATGATGGAGTCTGTTTGTACATGATGGAGTCTGTTTGTACATGATGGAGTCTGTTTGTACATGATGGAGTCTGTTTGTACAGGATGGAGTCTGTTTGTACAGGATGGAGTCTGTTTGTACAGGATGGAGTCTGTTTGTACAGGATGGAGTCTGTTTGTACACGATGGAGTCTGTTTGTACACGATGGAGTCTTTGTACACGATGGAGTCTTTGTACACGATGGAGTCTGTTTGTACATGGAGTCTGTTTGTACATGATGGAATCTGTTTGTACATGATGGAATCTGTTTGTACATGATGGAATCTGTTTATACATGATGGAGTCTGTTTGTACATGATGGAGTCTGTTTGTACAGGATGGAGTCTTTGTACAGGATGGAGTCTTTGTACAGGATGGAGTCTTTGTACACGATGGAGTCTGTTTGTACACGATGGAGTCTGTTTGTACACGATGGAGTCTTTGTACACGATGGAGTCTGTTTGTACACGATGGAGTCTGTTTGTACATGATGGAGTCTGTTTGTACAGGATGGAGTCTTTGTACACGATGGAGTCTTTGTACATGATGGAGTCTTTGTACACGATGGAGTCTGTTTGTACATGGAGTCTGTTTGTACATGGAGTCTGTTTGTACAGGATGGAGTCTGTTTGTACAGGATGGAGTCTGTTTGTACAGGATGGAGTCTTTTTGTACAGGATGGAGTCTTTTTGTACAGGATGGAGTCTGTTTGTACATGATGGAGTCTGTTTGTACATGATGGAGTCTGCTGGTACATGGAGTCTGTACATGATGGAGTCTGTTTGTACACGATGGAGTCTGTTTGTACATGGAGTCTGTTTGTACATGATGGAGTCTGTTTGTACATGATGGAGTCTGTTTGTACACGATAGTCTTTTTGTACAGGATGGAGTCTGTTTGTACATGATGGAGTCTGTCTGTACATGATGGAGTCTGCTGGTACATGGAGTCTGTTTGTACATGATGGAATCTGTTTGTACATGATGGAATCTGTTTGTACATGATGGAATCTGTTTATACATGATGGAGTCTGTTTGTACATGATGGAGTCTGTTTGTACAGGATGGAGTCTTTGTACAGGATGGAGTCTTTGTACACGATGGAGTCTGTTTGTACAGGATGGAGTCTGTTTGTACATGATGGAGTCTGTTTGTACATGATGGAGTCTTTTTGTACATGATGGAGTCTGTCTTGTACATGATGGAGTCTGTTTGTACATGATGGAGTCTGTTTGTACATGATGGAGTCACACGATGGAGTCTGTTTGTACACGATGGAGTCTGTTTGTACACGATGGAGTCTGTTTGTACACGATGGAGTCTGTTTGTACACGATGGAGTCTGTTTGTACAAGATGGAGTCTGTTTGTACACGTGATGGAGTCTGTTTGTACAAGATGGAGTCTGTTTGTACATGATGGAGTCTGTTTGTACAAGATGGAGTCTGTTTGTACATGATGGAGTCTGTTTGTACATGATGGAGTCTGTTTGTACACGATGGAGTCTGTTTGTACACGATGGAGTCTGTTTGTACACGATGGAGTCTGTTTGTACAGGATGGAGTCTGTTTGTACAAGATGGAGTCTGTTTGTACAAGATGGAGTCTGTTTGTACAAGATGGAGTCTGTTTGTACAAGATGGAGTCTGTTTGTACATGATGGAGTCTGTTTGTACATGATGGAGTCTGTTTGTACATGATGGAGTCTGTTTGTACATGATGGAGTCTGTTTGTACAAGATGGAGTCTGTTTGTACACGATGGAGTCTGTTTGTACACGTTGGAGTCTGTTTGTACAAGATGGAGTCTGTTTGTACATGGAGTCTTTTTGTACAAGATGGAGTCTGTTTGTACAAGATGGAGTCTGTTTGTACAAGATGGAGTCTGTTTGTACACGATGGAGTCTTTTTGTACAGGATGGAGTCTTTTTGTACAGGATGGAGTCTGTTTGTACATGATGGAGTCTGTTTGTACATGATGGAGTCTGCTGGTACATGGAGTCTGTTTGTACATGATGGAGTCTGTTTGTACATGATGGAGTCTGTTTGTACATGATGGAGTCTGTTTGTACATGATGGAGTCTGTTTGTACATGATGGAGTCTGTTTGTACAGGATGGAGTCTTTGTACAGGATGGAGTCTGTTTGTACACGATGGAGTCTGTTTGTACAAGATGGAGTCTTTGTACAAGATGGAGTCTTTGTACAAGATGGAGTCTGTTTGTACATGATGGAATCTGTTTGTACAAGATGGAGTCTGTTTGTACAAGATGGAGTCTGTTTGTACAAGATGGAGTCTGTTTGTACAAGATGGAGTCTGTTTGTACATGATGGAGTCTGTTTGTACAAGATGGAGTCTGTTTGTAC
Source organism: Oncorhynchus tshawytscha (assembly GCF_018296145.1). Taxonomy (NCBI): domain Eukaryota; kingdom Metazoa; phylum Chordata; class Actinopteri; order Salmoniformes; family Salmonidae; genus Oncorhynchus; species Oncorhynchus tshawytscha. The sequence continues at coordinate 36,198,218 of NC_056448.1, forward strand.
AAGATGGAGTCTGTTTGTACAAGATGGAGTCTGTTTGTACATGATAGGGGCTGTGTGTGTGCACTCACATGTGTATGCGTGAGTGTGTATGGCATGTAAACGTGTGAGTAAAAAAAAAAAAGGTCAAGAAGTGTTTGTGCGTGTGACACAGGAGTCTGGTGTCGGAGAGGACAGCTCATAATGGGGTGACTGGAATATTATCAAACCCATGGAAACCTTGTGTTTGTGTTTGACACCATTCCATGAATTCTTTTCCAGGCATTACTATGAGCCCATCCTCCCCAATTAAGGTAACACCAGCCACCTGTGGTGTGAGTGTAAGGTTTAAAGAGTCAGTCTGTGTTTTCTACTTAGCATAGAGGGAATCCTCTTGACCTGCCAAAACCTGACCTGCAAAGGCAGCTTTAGGAAGGGGAGGGGTCAAGGGGGGCCAAGGGTTAGGACTTGGTCTCTCTGGTCAGCCCTAATTTTCCCTCCCCCACACCCATCTGGCCAAAGTAGATCAGCCTGGCTAGCCACTAGACTGCTTGTCCCCTATCCGTCTGAGCCTGCTCAATAGAAGGGACTGACCAGCTGACTGGCTGACCGGCTGGGGGAGGGACTGACTGACTGGCTGGCTGGGAGTGAGACTGACTGGCTGGAGGAGGGACTCGCTGACTGGCTGGGAGAGGGACTGACTGACTGGCTGGCTGACTGGGGGAGGGACTGACTGACTGGCTTACCAGCTGACTGGCAAGGGGAGGGACTGGTTGACTGGCTGGGAGAGGGACTAACTGACTGGCTGCCTGGCTGGAAGTGAGACTGACTGATTGGCTGGAGGAGGGACTGACTGACTAGCTGGGGGAGGTACTGACTGACTGGCTGACTGCCTCTGGGTGGGAGGCCCAGGAGACTAAGGGAGCTGTTTCTGTAGTGTAGTGGCTGGCCCCATACACATGTTACTGGGCAGTTTAATCGGATAGACTCTGCTGTGTGAAGGGAAGCAGAGAGGAGCTTCTCTTTCCCCTATTATACAGCATAACACGCTTCCCCAACATATACTCTGTAGACAGACTTGTGTGGATGGAATGTGCGTTCTGTATGTAGGGAAGAAGGATGGTTACCCGTGTACAGACACGCATACATGCACAAACCAACACAAACTCAATGAGAAAACCATACTCATGCTCGCTCGCATGCACACGCACACACCCCCCCAATCTAAACACAGACAGGTCATAGTGCTGACTCTTGAGACATCGTCAATGGGGACTGGAGAGTGGAGGGTGTGCAGGGCTTGGTACAGTCATTTGTTATGACTGGACTGGGAATTATAGGGTGTTCTATTCTTAGGTCTAGAGGGGTAGACTCCTGGTCAGACACAGCATGTATTGTACCTGTAGGAAGGTGATGGGAGGTGGGGTGTGTGTGTGTGTGTGTGTGTGTGTGTGTGTGTGTGTTCCACCATCAGAGTAAGACCTCAGACCTCTGTTCCTCAGGAGGAAGAGGGGAGGATGAGGATGATTTATGAGTTTCACTGTGCCAAGCCATATGCCATCCACACACACACACACACAGACTGGTAATGAGACGCTCCAAACATCAGGGTCAGACCCTAGCCAGATAAACTATTCTAACCACCAGATAAAAGATAAAGCAAGATAGCATCACATCTTAGTGGTAGCTCTAAGTATAGCAGATCTGAAGCCCATTGTCAAGTGTATCAGAGTATCAAGCTTAGAGAAAGCTACTGATATGGTGTGGTATGCTGTACACTCTTAGTATCTAAAAGGGTTATTCGGCTGTCCCCATAGGATAATCCTTTCAACCCTTTAATTTTCAGGTATAACCTTCTACCTGGAACCAAAAAGGTGCTCCTATGGGGACAGCCAAAGGACCCTTTTGGAACTCTTTTCTTCTTCTAAGAGTGTAGTTTGGGGTCAGCTCCATTCAATTCTGGTCAATTCAGGAAGTGTACTGACATTTCAATTCCAACTCCAATTCTCTTCAGTGCTTTTCAATTAGGAAAAAAAAATGTTTTACATTTATTTATTTCACCTTTATTTAACCAGGAAGGCTAGTTGAGAACACCTTTATTTAACCAGGTAGGCTAGTTGAGAACACCTTTATTTAACCAGGAAGGCTAGTTGAGAACACCTTTATTTAACCAGGAAGGCTAGTTGAGAACACCTTTATTTAACCAGGAAGGCTAGTTGAGAACACCTTTATTTAACCAGGTAGGCTAGTTGAGAACACCTTTATTTAACCAGGTAGGCTAGTTGAGAACACCTTTGTTTAACCAGGTAGGCTAGTTGAGAACACCTTTATTTAACCAGGTAGGCTAGTTGAGAACACCTTTATTTAACCAGGTAGGCTAGTTGAGAACACCTTTATTTAACCAGGTAGGCTAGTTGAGAACACCTTTATTTAACCAGGTAGGCTAGTTGAGAACACCTTTATTTAACCAGGTAGGCTAGTTGAGAACACCTTTATTTAACCAGGTAGGCTAGTTGAGAACACCTTTGTTTAACCAGGTAGGCTAGTTGAGAACACCTTTATTTAACCAGGTAGGCTAGTTGAGAACACCTTTATTTAACCAGGTAGGCTAGTTGAGAACACCTTTATTTAACCAGGTAGGCTAGTTGAGAACACCTTTATTTAACTAGGTAGGCTAGTTGAGAACAGGTTCTCATTTGCAACTGCGACCTGGCCAAGATAAAGCATAGCAGTGTGAACAGACAACACAGAGTTACACATGGAGTAAACAATTAACAAGTCAATAACACAGTAGAAAAAAAAGAAAAAAGGAGTCTATATACATTGTGTACAAAAGGCATGAGGAGGTAGGAGAATAATTACAATTTTAGCAGATTAACACTGGAGTGATAAATGATCAGATGGTCATGTGCAGGTAGAGATACTGGTGTGCAAAAGAGCAGAAAAGTAAATAAATAAAAACAGTATGGGGATGAGGTAGGTAAATTGGGTGGGCTATTTACCGATGGACTATGTACAGCTGCAGCGATCGGTTAGCTGCTCAATTCAAAATGTTGAATTGGAATTGGGATTTTGTTTACTTTCTGAATAGACTCGAATTGAAATGGAATGAACCCCAAACCTGGTAGTTTGTTAGACTGTGGTCTTCTCTAACAACAGTATAGCTGGCTCAGTGGTTGCCTAGCTGAAAATAAAACACACTGAAAATAAAATACAGTAGACCTACTTACTGCGGTATATAAAATGAGCAATATGTCTGATAACAAAATGTCTTTAATTGTCTTTGTAGGAAATAGTATGCAATAATTGGTCAAATGTGACAATTCAAGTTTGTGTCACTACCTAACCTTGATCCTTACACTGTGGTCTTTGAAAAGTCCCTAAAGGAATTTCGACTGTGCTTCAGTCAGCTGCTCCTCAATCACAGCTTATCAGTGACTTTATCGGAGCTCCTGACGTCGGCCTAAAAAGTCCAAAAAGTGCTGCGCTGTTCAACAACACCACTTAATGGATTTCCTCAAAGAAAATTCTGACGACATCACAGACAACGTTCCTGGCATTCCCTCTTTCTTGGGCCTCTCCCTCCCTGCTTCCCACGTCCTAAGTGCTTTTCTGGAGGAACACGAGCGGCGCACCAGCTCCCTAGATGCCAGGTTTAAATTTAGCCTGGGACCGTCGTCAGTCGGAACAAGACCCGGTTCTGAGGACCACTTTATATTCATGGTCTTGACAGTGTGTGTTTGGTCCTGTCGGATATGGGCTCCTCAAACCCAGTCAGTCAAAAAGAATCCAGTCAGACAGTCCATACTGTAGCAGCTCAACACCCACTCTCTCCTATGAATGAACTAGAGGGACTAGCCAGTAGCCACATATTGCATTAATGTCAACCAAGATGATGGCTTGACAATGATAATGCACAAGAGATAATGTACGTCTGAAATAAACACACACACCCTACCTATAACTACTATCTATAATTTTGGACCTATCACTACCTCTACCTTCTCTAGGTGCCCTCGACCATGAATACTAGCAGAGGCTTCCTGAGTAGCGGTTGTGAACGGATCTGGTTCTGGTGTGGTAGTGGGGGTTATGGCTGTAGTTTCAGGTTCACTTCAGGTTTCAGGTTGACTTTCAGTTATGGAGGTAGTAGTGGTGATTGAAGGTGGTCAAAGGCAAATGTTCTGAAAGTTCTGTGAGAAAGAAGATTCCAAGTTGACTAACAAACATCCCCCTCTCCAACCAAAACATCCCCAACCAAAACATCCCCTCTCCAACCAAAACATCCCCCTCTCCAACCAAAACAACCCCTCCCGCCCAAAACATCCCCCTCTCCAATCAAAACATCCCCTCTCCAATCAAAACATCCCCTCCCGCCCAAAACACCCCCTCCCGCCCAAAACATCCCCCTCTCCAATCAAAACATCCCCTCTCCAATCAAAACATCCCCCTCCCGCCCAAAACATCCCCCTCTCCAATCAAAACATCCCCTCTCCACCCAAAACATCCCCCTCACACCCTGTTTCAACCGAAACAACATTGGAAGCACTAAGACTAGTCTAAAAGCATATGTCATATATTTAAATCAATAAATAGTTTTAAAACAAATCGAATATAGATCTGCGAGTTTTACAAGTCTGTTTTAACCACTGTCCCCCATCCAGTCCTATAGGGTGCCGGTTGTAACATGCAATATTTTGTGAAAAATGAGTTCCTTGTCACAAAAAGTAACGGCGGCCCAGTCAGCCTGTAGACTAACTAATGAGAGACCAGTGCTGTCTGTCAGGTCTGATGTTGCCACTTTGCCCATGGTTTCCATCTAAACGCTCGGAGCAGAGAGTGTCTCCACAGAGAGAATCCCTAATCAAATTCCCTTTTATTCATTCCTCTAGGAGTTCCTCTCCCGGAATCACACCGCATTACAGCACACTTAAACATTCACACTCCCTCCCTCTCTCTCTCACACACACACACACTCCCCTGCTCTCTCTCACTCTCTCTCTCTTGCTCTCTCTGTCTCTCTGTCTGTCTCTCTGTCTGTCTCTCTGTCTGTCTGTCTGTCTGTCTCTCTCTCTCTCACTCTCTCTCTCTTGCTCTCTCTGTCTCTCTGTCTGTCTGTCTGTCTGTCTGTCTGTCTGTCTGTCTGTCTGTCTGTCTGTCTGTCTGTCTGTCTGTCTGTCTGTCTGTCTGTCTGTCTCTCTCTCTCTCTCTCTCTCATCCTTTTCCCCTGCCTCTGCTTTACCACCCACACACTCGTTCCCCACCCCCCCCTTTCTCTTTCATTATCTCTTTCTCTTCCATGCTTCTCCACCAGTGTGACTTCAGTCCAACATAAGTAAGAAAGAACTGTGGAAAGATTCCTCCAGTGAAAGCTAGCGTAGCTGGGATGAAAAGGACATAACGGTGCCAACAGTACAGGGAGGCCTATCAATAATATAGAAGACAAGACCAGCGCTGCAACCAACAAAGAAGAACAGAGGGAGCTGGATGAAGAACAGAGAGATGGAACGATGTGTTAGATGGAGGGATAAAGGGATACATGTGAGAGAGAAAGTGGATGCAGCATCCTCTGCTTGGCTTGTTTTAACTTACTAGAACCACCGCCCATGGGGGCACCAGCGACTGCACCTGAAAAGGAGGGAGAGAGAGAGGGGGGGGGGAACAAAAGAAAGAGGATAAGTATCTGTTTATTTATGCATTCATTTGACAGTCTTCCCTCCCTCATTTATCATACTCTGTAGAAAGAGCAAGTAAATCAGAGTTCTTCAAATCTGGCCTGACCTGAGTGGGTGCAGGCTTTTGCTCCAACCCAGTACCAAACACACCTGATTCAACCAATTAACTACCGTTGATAATTTGTCCATTAATCAGTTAAATCTGTTGTGTTGGTGCTGAACGGGCACATTCCGTGGGACCAGGACAGCGGAACACTGATCTATATGCAGTTCGTGGCAGGACGGGAGTAGCTGGCCTAGATGATTATTTTATGATCGCTAGCCCCCCCCACACACTTTACACAGCTTTGTTCTCTGCTCTTAGGTAAAGGGGAAAGAACTCTGCATCTCGATTTCTCTCTCTTATCTCTTCCCCTCGCTCTCTCTTTTCTTCCCCCTGTCCTTCTCTCTTTTTTTACATAACTCATCTCTCTTTCATTCAGGACATTGGACAGAGACGTCTGGGGATTCCACATGCATCCTTCATACATGTTTCAAATAAATATTTATTATCAAAAATAACACAAGAACTTAACCTTTTATGCATAAAGGATCCAACATAGTGTTAACAAGTCCAGTAAAAAGTGTCTGCTAAATGGCATATATGTGACATATTATATATACAATTTGTGTTTCAAAATACTTCATCCCTTAAAATCAATTGATTACCAACCCACAGTTTTAGTAATTACATAGTAGATACATAGTTGTTACACTGTTACAGATCAACAACAGTGCATAAGACAAACCATTTTGGGCGACTATACTTGACAAAACTACAGTAAGTCGCAAACATGTATTGTTACCAGCAGTTTTCTTTCTATTCAGCGTACCTATAGTAAGTAGACATATTAGAATAGAATATTCTGGAATGAACTTTCTGTATGAGTGAGCTGTATAAGAGGGACCTGTTCAAAGGGAACATAGGATAGAACTGGGGCACATACAGGTGTTGGGGGATCCGTTGGGTGTGGGCAGGTATGAGCCAGCCTTCCAGGACTTGGCTTTGAAGCCCTTCTTGCAGCGCTGACAGTCCTGTCCCGTGGTGTTGTGTTCACACTGACACTGGAGGTCTCCCTCCTGCAGCAGGCACAGCGATGCATGTAGGTTACACTTACACCTGGGTACAGGAGACAGGAGGAAGAATGTGAGTGTGTGAAAGGAGAGGTCTGTGTGTGTGACTGTTTATGGATGTGCCAGATGTTTACACCAAGTAATGACAAGTGAGTGTCTGTGACTGGGTGTGTGTGGGGGTGTGTCCGGGTGTGTGAAAGGGTAGCAAAGGCACTGGAGTGAGTGTGTACTATATTGTATGTTGCAACGACCTTGATCCAACACCTAGGCACCTCGTCAACAGATTCACATCCCTTGACGTAACAGTAAAGGTGATGGGTTCAAGCCCCAGTCAGGACTACCTACTGACTCCCTAACAATATCTTAAATGAAACAATAACACAGTTGACCTAAACCAGAAGAAGTTTTGTATTACAGTGCCTTGCGAAAGTATTCGGCCCCCTTGAACTTTGCGACCTTTTGCCACATTTCAGGCTTCAAACATAAAGATATAAAACTGTATTTTTTTGTGAAGAATCAACAACAAGTGGGACACAATCATGAAGTGGAACGACATTTATTGGATATTTCAAACTTTTTTAACAAATCAAAAACTGAAAAATTGGGCGTGCAAAATTATTCAGCCCCCTTAAGTTAATACTTTGTAGCACCACCTTTTGCTGCGATTACAGCTGTAAGTCGTTTGGGGTATGTCTCTATCAGTTTTGCACATCGAGAGACTGACATTTTTTCCCATTCCTCCTTGCAAAACAGCTTGAGCTCAGTGAGGATGGATGGAGAGCATTTGTGAACAGCAGTTTTCAGTTCTTTCCACAGATTCTCGATTGGATTCAGGTCTGGACTTTGACTTGGCCATTCTAACACCTGGATATGTTTATTTTTGAACCATTCCATTGTAGATTTTGCTTTATGTTTTGGATCATTGTCTTGTTGGAAGACAAATCTCCGTCCCAGTCTCAGGTCTTTTGCAGACCATCAGGTTTTCTTCCAGAATGGTCCTGTATTTGGCTCCATCCATCTTCCCATCAATTTTAACCATCTTCCCTGTCCCTGCTGAAGAAAAGCAGGCCCAAACCATGATGCTGCCACCACCATGTTTGACAGTGGGGATGGTGTGTTCAGGGTGATGCGCTGTGTTGCTTTTACGCCAAACATAACGTTTTGCATTGTTGCCAAAAAGTTCAATTTTGGTTTCATCTGACCAGAGCACCTTCTTCCACATGTTTGGTATGTCTCCCAGGTGGCTTGTGGCAAACTTTAAACGACACTTTTTATGGATATCTTTAAGAAATGGCTTTCTTCTTGCCACTCTTCCATAAAGGCCAGATTTGTGCAATATACGACTGATTGTTGTCCTATGGACAGAGTGTCCCACCTCAGCTGTAGATCTCTGCAGTTCATCCAGAGTGATCATGGGCCTCTTGGCTGCATCTCTGATCAGTCTTCTCCTTGTATGAGCTGAAAGTTTAGAGGGACGGCCAGGTCTTGGTAGATTTGCAGTGGTCTGATACTCCTTCCATTTCAATATTATCGCTTGCACAGTGCTCCTTGGGATGTTTAAAGCTTGGGAAATCTTTTTGTATCCAAATCCGGCTTTAAACTTCTTCACAACAGTATCTCGGACCTGCCTGGTGTGTTCCTTGTTCTTCATGATGCTCTCTGCGCTTTTAACGGACCTCTGAGACTATCACAGTGCAGGTGCATTTATACGGAGACTTGATTACACACAGGTGGATTGTATTTATCATCATTAGTCATTTAGGTCAACATTGGATCATTCAGAGATCCTCACTGAACTTCTGGAGAGTTTGCTGCACTGAAAGTAAAGGGGCTGAATAATTTTGCACGCCCAATTTTTCAGTTTTTGATTTGTTAAAAAAGTTTGAAATATCCAATAAATGTCATTCCACTTCATGATTGTGTCCCACTTGCTGTTCATTCTTCACAAAAAAATACAGTTTTATATCTTTTTGCTTGAAGCCTGAAATGTGGCAAAAGGTCGCAAAGTTCAAGGGGCCCGAATACTTTCGCAAGGCACTGTATATATCACAGAAACATTTGCAGGTCACATTTAGACACCTGAATGGAGGGGAGAGAGGAGCAGTAGGAAGTCTCTTACATGCTGACTAGACCGGTTGCGAGCGTGCTGATTTTGTCCATCCACACCAGACGCGATCAGGACACACAAGTTGAAATATCAAAATGAACCAACTATATTCATTTGGGGACAGGTTGAAAAGTATTTAACATTCATGGCAATTTAGCTACCTTGCTTGCTGTTGATAGCTAATTTGTCCTGGGATATAAACTTTGGTTTGTTGTTTTACCTGAAATGGACAAGGTCCTCTACTCTGACAATTAATCCACAGATAAAAGGGTAAACAAAGTTTGTTTCTAGTAATCTCTTCTCCTTCAGGCTTCTTCTTCTTCAGACTCTATATGTCGGTTGGCAACCAACTTTAAGGTGCGTTACCACTACCAACTGGACTGGAGTGTGGACTTCAGTTCATCTTTCAATCACCCACGTGGGTATATGCTCCTAAAAACCAATGGGGAGATGGGAGAGGCGGGACTTGCAGCGCATTAAACGTCACAAATAGAACCAGGTTCTATTTTAGCGCCTGCCTACACAGATGCACGCGAGCAGTTCGGATGCAATGATTAAATAGCATGTATGTGTACATTTATTTTGCAACGCTCACGCACGTAACGCGAGTGGTGTGGCCAGCATGTTAGACACCTGGGTGGAGGGGAGAGAGGAGCAGCAATAGTAGGTGTGTGAACTCTAACTTGATTATAGTGAACACTTGGCAAAGTGTAATTTTTGATTTATACACACTTGCATTCAAGAGACAATACGGAAGAATACAATGTGGATCTGGTACCATAACATCATTGACAGACAGCTCTGAACTCTCACTGATGCACACTCAAAACTACTGCTTGTTGTTCAAGAATAAATCTGCTCAGTTTGGTCGATAATTGCCAGGAAAGCCGGGCTGATAGGTTTGTGTGTTTGAGTGTGCATGTTTGCGTACGTGCGTGCATGCGTGTTGTGTGCGCACATATTTATGTGTGTGTGTTTGCGTGCATGCTTGTGTGTGTGACAAGGGGCAGAGCCCAGGTGGGTTGGTCCAGCAGTAAGAATCATGAGACAGGAAATGAGGATCTTGAGGATGTCACGGCGGCTCTGACTTTAAATTACAGTCTTTTCCAGATGAGCGGCTGGATTCCAATCTGGTTTGTTCTGCTGGAGTGGACAGCTATCCGTCTACATCAAATATTCAATGAATGGGCCCTGTACACTGGCAAAATTACTACTTCAAGCTTCCTTCATCACTTCTCTGTCTCTCTCTCTCTCTCCGTCTGGACCCTTTCTTTCTCTTTCTCTCTCACAATCTCCCCTCTCTCTCTCTCAAATCAAATCAAATTGTATTTGTCACATGCGCCGACTACAACAACCTTACAGTGAAATGCTTTCTTACAAGCCCCTAACAACAATGCAGTTTAAAATATATAAATGAGAATAAGAAATAAAAGTTCCAAGTAGATAAAGAGCAGAGGTAAAATAACAATAGAGAAGCTATATATAGGGGGTACCGGTACAGAGTCAATGTGCGGGGGTACCGGTTAGTCAAGGTAATTTAGGTAATATGTACATGTAGGTAAAGTTATTAAAGTGACTATGCATAGATAATAACAGAGAGTAACAGTGGTGTAAAAGGGGGGGGGGGCAATGCAAATAGTCTGGGTAGCCATTTGATTAGATGTTCAGGAGTCTGATGGCTTGGGGGTAGAAGCTGTTTAGAAGCCTCTTGGACCTAGACTTGGTGCTCTGGTACCGCTTGCCGTGCGGTAGCAGAGAGAATAGTCCATGACTAGCGTGGCTGGAATAAATTTTTAGGGCCTTCCTCTGACACCACCTGGTATAGAGGTCCTGGATGGAAGGAAGCTTGGTACTGGGCCGTACTCTCTCTATCTCGTCTCTCTAGTTTCAGATGTACACCTCCCTCCCTGCGTCACCAGTCCTCTCCTTTAACTGCATTACCTACATTATTACCGTTCATTCCATTATAGCACCTAACTCTAGAACATAGTGGAGGAGTGTACACTAACACCCCATCCACAAAGCATCTCAGAGTCCGAGTGATAGGACCTAGGATCTGTCCATATAATATTATTCATTATGATCCAAAAGGAAAATCTGACCCTAGATCAGCACTCCTATTCTGAGACACTATGTGGATACGGACCCTGGACTAAAACTTTATGATCACAGTGAATCACTGAATCCATTCAGAGAGAAGCACAGCCCTATATTCACCTAGACACATGCACGTACACGCACGCACGCACACACACATGCAAACAAATGCGTATACATTGAGTTGCACCCCTGACTTTTTTTTACCCTCAGATCAGCCTAAATTCATTGGGCCATGGACTCTACAAGGTGTCAAAAGCGTTGCACAGGGATGTTGACTCCAATGCTTCCCACAGTTGTGTCAAGTTGGCTGTATATCCTTTGGGTGCTGGACTATTCTTGATACACACGGAAAACTGATGAGTGTGAAAAACCCAGCAGCGTTGCAGTTCTTGACACAAACCGGTGCGCCTTGCACCTACAACCATACCCCATTCAAAGGCACTTATATTTATTGTCTTGCCCATTCACCCCCGGAATGGCACACATTCAGTCCATGTCTCAATTGTCTCAAGGCTTAAAAATCCTTCTTTAATCTTAAGAATCCACCCCTTTTTTTCCCACCTAAAATTACATACCCAAATCTAACTGCCTGTAGCTCAGGACCTGAAGCAAGGATATGCATATTCTTGATACCATTTGAAAGGGAACACTGAAGTTTGCAGAAATGTGAAATGAATGTAGGAGAATATAACACATTATATCTGGTAAAAGATAATACAAAGAAAAAAACATGCGTTTTTTGTCCCACCATCTTTGAAATGCAAGAGAAAGGCGCAATTTAGATTTTGTCCACCAGATGGCAGCATTGTATGTGCAAAGTTTTAGACTGATCCAATGAACCATTGTATTTCTGTTCAACATTTTGTGTTAAGACTGCTCAAATGTGCCTAATTGTTTTATTCATAATTTTTAAAGTTCATAACTGTGCACTCTCCTCAAACAATAGCATGGTATTATTTCACTGTAATAGCTACTGTACATTTGACAGTGTAGTTAGATTAACAAGAATTTAAGCTTTCTGCCAATATCAGATATGTCTATGTCCTGGGAAATGTTCCTGTTACTTACAATGTCATGCTAATCACATTAGCATACATTAGCTTAACCGTACCAAGAGTGGGATATCAATCTGTAGAGATCCTTATGAGGATTTATTAACCTTAACCTGTCTCCTCCCCTTCATCTACACTGACTGAAGTGGATTTAACAAGAGACATCAATAAGGGATCATAGCTTTGACCTGGATGCACCTGTTCAGTCAATGTCATGAAAAGAGCAGGTGTTCTTAATATTTTGTATACTCAGTGTACGTGTGCACACTGGACATCTCTCTTTCTATGGGACAGGTTTACTGGACATCTCTCTGTCTATGGGACAGGTTTACTGGACATCTCTCTGTCTATGGGACAGGTTTACTGGACATCTCTCTGTCTATGGGACAGGTTTACTGGACATCTCTCTTTCTATGGGACAGGTTTACTGGACATCTCTCTTTCTATGGGACAGGTTTACTGGACATCTCTCTTTCTATGGGACAGGTTTACTGGACATCTCTCTTTCTATGGGACAGGTTTACTGGACATCTCTCTGTCTATGGGACAGGTTTACTGGACATCTCTCTGTCTATGGGGCAGGTTTACTGCGTTCACCTATGAGCCATCCTGGGGCATTACTCAGAGAGAGGATGTGACAGAGGACAGATCCAGGGATCCAGGGATGACTAAAACAAGATCTCACACTTTGACCAATATAACTTCAGATTCCAACGTTTGTCCACGTTTCTCCAAACGTCAAATTTCAAAGTTTCTCCAAACATGACATTTCTAAGTGTTTTAGACAACCTGGGTTGCTCCGCTGCTGTTTCCGGCGCCTCGCAGCTGTTTAAGTTTAGGCATTAATTCCGAATGGGTAAATTAAGGGTTAATGTTTGAGATATGGTTAAAAAAAATGCTGCCTGTCACTGGGATTGAATATGTGACCCTCGGAGCCGGAGCTCTCCGTTTACGCCAATCAGCCATCCCAATCCACAAGACCCTAGCAAAACCAATGCTTACTTGTTGCCAATAGTGCCTAGTGGCCAGTTTTGAAGGCATCTCCTGTCGTCCTGGGTACCGTGCGGACATCGGACCTCGAAGTAGATCTTGAGCAATGGCCTGACTGACTGACAGGCTACCGCATTACTGTACCTTATCAGCACCTGCGGATTATTTTATCTTCAGGAATAAATCTTACTAGGAAAATAGAGTAGAGTAGATCTAGAATGTATAGAGGATTATAGGCTTCCCTTACGTCAATTAGAGTCATGTCAACTGAAGAACATACAACAACGTCTTGATACATGCATTTAGCAAGGGAAACGGTCTGCCACCCTTCTCTCGTTCTATTGCTCTCGCAAACACACACTTCATGTAGTGCTCCTGCACACACACACACACACACACAATTATAATTTTTTGGTTTCTGTGGGACAGGTTTACTGGACATCTCTCTGTTTATGGGGCACACACACACACACACACACACACACACAGAAACCAAAAAATTATAATTAGACAAGTATAGGTACAGTAGGGTTGAAAAATTCCAGGAACTTTCAATAAATTCCCTAGTTTTCCAGAAATCCTGGTTGGAGGATTTATTCCCTCCTGATTCCGGGAATCCTCTGAGCTGGATTTCGAGAGAACTAGGGAATTTATTGAACGTTAATAAATCTATATAATCCCACCCTTTTTCAGTGCTTTTTATTTTATTTGCAGCCTAATGAACATGACCCAGGGCTGGTTAAAGCCCAAACCAAAATGTGTAGCAAGATGCTGCAGCCCACCCTTAACCTGCTTTCCCCAACTCCTGACATACACACACCTTCCCCCTCTCCCATCTCCACCCCGGAACTACTGTCTTTTTCCAGATGAGTGATTGTAACACTCAGGCTTTTGAAGAGTGGGAGTTCTCCTTCTCTCTACTCACAGTCCCTCTGCACACTAATAATACATGGGCCACAATCACAATATGTTAATGTCTGACTGCTGCATCTCCCCCACTGCAGTCATCAAACTGAAGTGAGTGGAGCAGTGAGGGAGGGAGGGAGCTCTTAGCTGAGGACAGGGCATCAGGATCCATCAGAGAGAGAGACACTGTACAGAGAGAGAGAGAGACTGAGACAGAGAGCGAGACAGAGACGGAGACCGACAGAGATATATGAAAATGCATCACTCTGTCCGCTAGGTAGTAGCTCCACTTGTACAGACAGACAGGTGGACAGATGGACGGAGACAGACACAGACAAAGCTGAACTGTGTTTGAATGTGATTGTGTGTGTCTGTCCGTCCGTCCGTCTACCTGGCTGTCTATCAGTCTGCCTACCGGTCTGTCTTTCTGAATTAACTTGTGCACCTGTCTAGCGCTCTCTCGCTCTCTCTCTCTCGTGGCATTACAGTGTGTGTGTGTTCGTTGTAAGATGCGGGCAGGAGAGCCAGTTGGAGACAGCAGAGAGATGGGGCAATTAGAGAAATAAATACGAATAAAAGATAAACAAACATCAAGGGAGCATCATGTGGAGGAGAGGAGGAGGGAGTGATGGAGACTAGGAGAGGAGGAGGGAGTGATGGAGGCTAGGAGAGGAGGAGGGAGTGATGGAGGCTAGGAGAGGAGGGAGAGATGGAGGCTAGGAGAAGAGAAGGGAGAGATGGAAGAGAGGAGAGAAGTGACAGATGGAGGAGAGAAGGGACAGATGGAGGCTAGGAGAGGAAGAGGGAGAGATGGAGGCAGGAGAGGAGGGAGAGATAGAGAAGGGAGAGATGGAAGGCAGGAGAAGGGAGAGATGGAGGTTAGGAGAGGAGGAGGGAGAGATTGAGGCTAGGAGAGGAGGAGGGAGAGATGGAGGCTAGGAGATGAGAAAGGAGAGATGAAGGCTAGCAGAGGAAGAGGGAGAGATGGAGGAGAGGAGAAGGGAGAGATAGAGAAGGGAGAGAGGGAAGGCAGGAGAAGGGAGAGATGGAGGTTAGGAGAGGAGGAGGGAGAGATTGAGGCTAGGAGAGGAGGAGGGAGAGATTGAGGCTAGGAGAGGAGGAGGGAGAGATGGAGGCTAGGAGAGGAGGAGGGAGAGATGGAGGCTAGGAGAGGAGGAGGGAGAGATGGAGGAGGGAGAGATTGAGGCTAGGAGAGGAGGAGGGAGAGAGGGAGGCTAGGAGAGATGGAGGGAGACTGGGGACATAGCTGGAAGCAGCCGTTAATAGGCCTTCATCTCTCGGTCTTCTTTTACGCATGTTCTTCTCCTCTCCTCTTCTCTCTCTCTCTCTGGGGACTCAACCATCTCGCTCTCTCTCTCTTCCCTCCTTGTCTCCTCCCTCCCATCCAATGGACTATACAATGTAGAGGTGTTGGGTTGCGGGGGCAAGGGAAGTAGGAGAGAATCCCTTCCTCTGAGATGAAGGGATGACAGAGAGGAGGATGGAGGAGGCTTTACCACTCTCTGTGTGTGTGTGGGGTGGGGGGGGACCAAAGCTGCCAATCAGCCTTGCTCCCTGACCGCAGGGGGAACACCAGGAGGACGGTCCGCATGGATGCTTCTCTAACCTGGGATGACAGACAGACTGCATCAATGCAGCATCACACACAGCAGGGGAGATCTCCCTCCTGTCCTTTTTCTCTCTCTCGCTGTTCATTCATCCATCACGGAGAAAGTACTGTAGTGTACATGTTCGCAACTTACCTAGCTATCTTAAGATGAATGTGCTAACTGTAAGTTGCTCTGGATAAGAGTGTCTGTTAAATGACTAACATGTAAAGGTAATGTCTCTGTGTCTTCGCTGTTTGGAAGGAAATGACAGGGTTAGTTCTATTGCCATGGTGCTTTTCTCAATGACTATGGCCCAAGTGGCATCCTATTCCCTTTGTAGTGCACTTTTGTTCAGACGGTAGGTAGCCTAGTGGTTAGAGCGTTGGGCCAGTAACTGAAAGGTTGCTGGATTGAATCCCTGAGCTGACAAGGTTAAAAAAAATCTGTCGTTCTACCCCTGAACAAGGCAGTTAACCCACTGTTCCCCGGTAGACCGTCATTGTAAAGAAGAATTAGTTTTTTAACTGACTTGGCTGGTTAAATAAATGTTAAATAAATACATTAAGAAGAAATAGGGTGCCATTTGGGACATTGTACTTGATCTGATTCTCAGTAGATCTACAGTAGAACTCCAAACTCACACTAGCTGGCTATTCTCCTCCTTCTGGTTCATATGCTCTCGGCAAACCAGGTACTGGTGTGCTGTCTGGGACCACAACGCTTTAGACACACACACATACCCACGCACGTACGCACAGTCACGCTCCATAGTGTGGAGACGGGTCATTGATCAGCAGGTCTTATTGGCCTCGCCTAATGTCTTTATCACCACCCATCTCCTCTTCCCCGTCTCCTCCCCTCCCTCCTCCTCCAATCGTAAATTCAGTGGAGCTAATTGGACATGACTGCGTTTATGTTCCTGCTTCATAAATTTCTTTACTCTGAAGGAGGATCGATTTTCCTGGAGTGCAGTCTCTCGGAGCAGAGGGGTTTGTGTGTGTGTGTGTGTGAGAGAGCGATCTCCGACCTCCCTCCTTTCCTCTCACTCTCTCTCGCTCCCTTATCCCTCTTTTTCTCTCTCTCTCTCTCTCTCTCTCTCTCCCCCTTATCCTTCTCTCTCTCTCTCCCCTTATCATTCTCTCTCTCCCCCTTATCCTTCTCTCTCTCTCTCCCCCTTATCATTCTCTCTCTCTCCCCTTATCCTTCTCTCTCTCTCTCCCCCTTATCCTTCTCTCTCTCTCTCTCCCTTATCCTTCTCTCTCTCTCTCCCTTATCCCGTTCTCTCTCTGTCTTTCTATTTTATGGGCTCAGGTAATCTATAACGGAACTCCCCTTCAATGATCTGGTGACCGAGATAATTGTCGGTCTATTCACAGCTCTTCCCTCATTCAGACCAAGGGGTAGTTTAAAGTTTCAATCATTTCATTTTCATTACATTTTTCATCGTTGTAAAATGATTGTGACCGTAAAGAAGTTTAATGTAGATGTGATCTAGTCTGTCTGTCTGTTTTCACTGTTGTTTTGGACTTGTATTCCAGATAACATCGGATGGAATCTCTCTCTGTTGTAACGTCTGTGGGAGCTTGGGACATGCTAAAGGGAATGTGCTTTTAGGGTAAATAAACACACTCCGCTGCTCCCATACACACACACTCCCCTGCTCCCATACACACACACACTCCCCTTCTCCCATACACACACACTCCCCTGCTCCCATACACACACACACTCCCCTTCTCCCATACACACACACACTCCCCTGCTCCCATACACACACACTCCCCTGCTCCCATACACACACACTCCGCTGCTCCCATACACACACACACACTCCCCTGCTCCCATACACACACACACTCCCCTGCTCCCATTCACACACACTCCCCTTCTCCCATACACACACACTCCCCTGCTCCCATACACACACACTCCCCTTCTCCCATACATACACACTCCCCTTCTCCCATACACACACACTCCCCTTCTCCCATACACACACACTCCCCTTCTCCCATACACACACACTCCCCTGCTCCCATACACACACACTGTGTGTGTGTGTGTGTGAGAGAGAGAGAGTGTGAATGAAAGTGAGAGTGTGAGCGTTTGTGTGGCTTACACTGACATCCCCTGTGTCTACAGAAGCAATGGGTATCCCTGTCCAGTATCCCTATCCAGTATCCCTGCCCAGTATCCCTGTCCAGTATCATATGTCCAGTATCCCTGCCCAGTATCCCTGTCCAGTATCATATGTCCAGTATCCCTGTCCAGTATCCCTGCCCAGTATCATATGTCCAGTATCCCTGTCCAGTATCATATGTCCAGTATCCCTGTCCAGTATCCCTGTCCAGTATCATATGTCCAGTATCCTCCAGTATCCCTGTCCAGTATCCCTGTCCAGTATCATATGTCCAGTATCCCTGTCCAGTATCCCTGCCCAGTATCCCTGTCCAGTATCCCTTCCCAGTATCCCTGCCCATTGTAAATATGGTATTGGAACTGATACCAAATATTTCCTCTATATAGTTTGCTTACTTACTTACTGTACTATATTGTGTGAATATTTCCTATATTTCTTATTCTTATTTATCATGTGTTTTTTTCTAGTAATACATTGTTATTCATTCTTGCATTGTTGTGTTTTGAGTTTGCAAGAAAGGCATTTCACTGTACTTGTGCATGTGACTTTAAAACTAGATCTGTCTGTGTGCATGCGGAGGTTTGTGTGTGTGTGTGTGTGTGTGTGTATCTGTACTGCTGTGTTTGTGTATGTATACCTGTGTAAATAATTCACACAGGATGCATTAAATTGCTTTTGCGTGCCTAGCGCTGGACTGGGCTGTGTAGAGAGAGAGGGAGGGAGGGAGGGGAAGAGAGGGAGGGAGGGGAAGAGAGGGGAAGAGAAGGGGAGAGAAGAGAAAGAGAAAGAGAGAGAGAGAGAGAGAGAGAGAGAGAGGGTGAGCGAGAGAGACCAATGCAGAGTGCAGACTGAAGTAATACAGGACCACTCTACAGTGTGTACTGTATGCTGAACAGCAGCCGCCCTATTGGAAATATATAAATAATGAGACTTTGCCACGGCCTGTTTTAAACTCTTCTCTTCTCAGAGGACTCTTCTCACGCACAGAGGTGCAGTAGTGTAGAAAAATAGATGGGGGAAGAACATGTCCATCCTAAATGGGACCCTATTACCTATGTAGTGCACTACTTTTGTTCCCTATATACTTCAGTCTGAGACTGACATCATTGAAGTCATTTGTGGTGACGTCAAAATGAGGGCTGTTGTACAAAACAAAGTCATCCGCGTTTGGATCATCTCTAACCAAATCAGAGTATCAAAGCAAATAAGGAATTTACAAAACCCCACTTTACCCACGTGTGTTCTGGCTCTGGCCCAACCCATCACTTTCTGGACCAATCATCCGCCCTTGAGTGTTAGTGGATAGATCCATATAGGGCTGTGCTGCTTTGGATATTAGGAAGAGTTTGCCTCTGTGTGTGTGTGTGTGTGTCTCCAGAGTCCACCACTGCTGAATGTGTTTTAATGAATACTGCAGATGGGATGAGCGCTTGGGGAGGGATGGGGGGATAGAGAAGAGGGGGGGGTCTACACAGATATGGAATGGTTTCAAAAAGAAAAGAGAGTGATGAGAAGAATTGAAAAGAAAGAGAGTAAGAAGTGAGAGCCTGGCTGAGGAAGAGAGGGATGAAAAAATGCTGAAGGACAGCAGCGATGGGGGGGATGAGAGTTTTGGCGGGATGCCTCCTCTGTGTATGGGCCCCCAGGGTGCTGGTACAGGGTTACTGAAGATCTGCGTGCCTGCAAGGCCTACTGTGTGTGTGTGTCTTTTTATCTTTGTGTGTTTGTCTGTCTGTCTGTGTGTGTGTGTCTGTGAGTGTATGTATCTGTGTATGTGTCTTTGTGTGTGACTGTGTGTATATGTATCTGTGTATGTGTCTGTGTGTGTCTGTGTGTGTGTTTGTGTGTCTCTTTGTTTCTGTGTGTCTGTTTGTCTGTGTGCGTGCGTGGCTGTGTATGTGTCTGTGTGTGACTGTGTGTATATGTATCTGTGTTTGTCTCTGTGTGTCTCTTTGTTTCTGTGTATCTGTGTGCGTGCGTGGCTGTCTGTGTGTGTGTTTGTGTGTCTCTTTGATTCTGTGTTTCTGTGTGTCTGTTTGCGTCTGTGCGTGTCTGAGTATGTATCTGTGTATGTATTTGTGTGTGTGTGTGTGTTTGTCTGTGTGTATGTTTGTCTGTGTGTGTGTGTAAAAGGATTGGAAAGAAGCAGGTAAACTGCAGATATTCCATCCTTTCCTTCAAGGTGTAATGTCCACTCCATGAACTTTGGATATACAATTTTAACTGCCCCCAAATGAAATCGCTGATGTGTTAAGAGACTATTTACACGCCAACACATACAGTCACACACACAGGGTCGCAGATGTAATCACAGGGTACAGTGAAATTGTAATGCCCCGAGCACCAACAGTGAAATACATATTTACAGCTGTAACAGCTGTCCATTGGGGGGTTGGGGGCAGGGTAAATTCTCGTTGTGAGGCGGGAGCAGTTGCCGTACTAGGCCGTGATGCAACCCGACAGTATGCTCTTGATGGTACTCCTGTAGAACACTGTGAGGGCCCTCTGGGACAGGCTATATTTCTGAAGAGTTGCTGCCGTGCTTTCTTCACCACGGTGTCCGTGTGGTTTGACCATTTCAACTCATCAGAGATGTGTACGCAGAGGAACGCAGAGGCACCACGTCAGAGTGGTTTGACCACTTCAACTCATCTGAGATGTGTACGCAGAGGAACTTGTGCAGAGGAACGCAGAGGCACCACGTCGTCAGAGTGGTTTGACCATTTCAACTCACCGGAGATGTGTACGCAGAGGAACGCAGAGGCACCATGTCGTCAGAGTGCCTACCTCCTCTCTGAAGGCTGTCTCATCGCTGTTGGTAATCAGGCCTACTACTGTCGTGTTGTCAGTGGACTTGATGATGGAGTTGTAACTGTGTGAGGCCAAGCAGTTGTGGGTATACAGGGAGTACAGACGGGAACTGAGGACACCCTTGTGAGATCCCCGTGTTGAGGATCAGGCTGGAGGAAATAATGTTGCTTACCTTCACCGCCTGGGGGCTTCGCGCCAGAAAGTCCAGGACCCAGTTGCATAGGGAGGAGTTCAGTCCCAGGGTTGTGAGCTTTATGATGAGCTTAGACGGCACTATGGTATTGAAGGCCAAACTGTAGTCGATGTACAGCATCCATACATATGCATACAGTTACTTAAAGTGATTTTGTAGTTTATACTTAAACCGATAGTCACTGTGAGTCACCCCCCACTAAGCCACGCCTCCAATATAATTTCCCAGTGTGCCTTGCCTTTCGAGTGAATTGTAGAGTTACCACCCATGACTGTATTTGTTAGTGACAGAGACATGTTTGTTGAATTCCTTCGTGTTCTGTCCTGTGGCCTTCACCAAATTAGTTCCTAGGTGAATATTATCATTATAATGAAACTCTTTATGACAATACATTACCTATCTCATAAGGCCTTATTTTGAGGCCTATTTTTACCCTTATATGATGGTCTGAAACTCATGGTTTACAAGCCACATCAGGTCTGCAAGTAGGGTTGCAAAATTGCAGTAACTTTCACCAAATTCCCCCAAAATCCTGTTTGGAGAATTTCCAGGCATCTTTCAACTGGGATTTCTGGAAAATTTGGGAAATGTACATTCATTTTTCAATCCTACCTGCAAGTCACATTATGCTGGCTTGCAAAGTGAAATTCCTATTGGAATCCAGTCAGTTAGGATATCCAATAGTTGGAATTTTTATTCACCAGCTTTCATAATGGCTGCCAGAGTTAGGAACAGTATTTTTTTAAATTTATTTTTTTACCTTTATTTAACTGGGCAAGTCAGTTAAGAACAAATTCTTATTTTCAATGACAGCGGGCTAACCTCCTTGTTCAGGGGCAGAAGGACAGATTTTGACCTTGTCAGCTCAGGGATTTGATCAACCTTCCAGTTACTAGTCCAACTCTCTAACCACTAGGCTACGTGCCACACCGTGTGATTACAGGTGCAAAAAATCTAACTAAGCGATTGGATTAGTTTAGAAAAATGTACGTTATTAATCTTTGTGTTGCATAATATTAATCAATCAATCACTCCATGTACATGTAAAAAAACACAGATATTAAAAACAATTTTAGAAATCTACCTGCAGTAGAGCATGCTGGTTAAAAAGTTAATTTGCTATCATAATTTTAAAAATGTAGTTGATGTGACCATTTCGTTTTGAGTCAGTACCACATAAAAATGTTAGGTAATAATTACATTTCATTGACTTTAAGTTGAACTTACTAGAAGTATTTGAGTTAACAATGCCTTGTGGTTTACAGTGTAGGAAAGGGGGTTACCTAGTCAGTTGTACTACTGAATGCCTTCAACTGAAATGTGTCTTCCACATTTAACCCAACCCCTCTCAATCAGAGAGGTGCGGGGGGCTGCCTTAATTGACATCCACGGCGCCCGGGGAACAGTGGGTTAACTGACTTGCGCAGGGGCAGAATGACAGATTTTTACCGTGTCAGCTCTGGGATTTGATCCAGCAACCTTTCAGTTATTGGCCCAACACTCTAACCACTAGTCTACCTGCCACCCTCTGAGTGCTGATCTAGGGTCAGTTTAGCCTTCTATATCATAACGAATAAGATTACATGGACAGATCCTAAATCAGCACTCTTACGCTATGTAATAACAAGAAGGAGGGCTATGGTGCACCATCCTAATGCCTAGCATGTACCAACCTGACCCCTCAAACTGTCTTGTGGTTTGCATGCTATGGGAAACATTTCTGCTCGGGGGTTCTACACAAAGTGCAAGGATTGTGTGAGTGTGTGTCTGTGTAACTGTTGGGTATGCCCGCAAACGTCTGTGTTTGTATACTGTATTTATAAGTGTGTGTGTATTAATTCATAATTCAGGGTTTGCCCGGTGCGAGAAGAGGAGCTGAGATCAGCCAAAGGACAAGGGTTAATGTAATTATCCTGCTAAAACCTTGAGAGGGAGAGAACATCATTAGTCATAGAATAAATGGAGAACAAAGCTACCCCAGCCTCAGACCTGGGAGAGAGAGGGAGGGATGGAGAGCAGGGAGGGAGAGGAGGGGGAGGGGGGAGAACAGAGCTACCCCAGTCTCAGGCCTGGGAGAGAGAGGGAGGGATGAAGAGCAGGGAGGGGGAGGGAGGGAGAGGAGGGGGAGAGAGCAGGGAGGGAGGGAGGGAGGGGGAGAGGAGGGGGGGGGAGAGGAGGGGGGAGGGGGTAGAGCAGGGAGGGAGGGGTAGAGCAGGGAGGGAGGGAGGGGTAGAGCAGGGAGGGAGGGAGGGAGGGAGGGGGAGAGCAGGGAGGGAGGGGGAGAGCAGGGAGGGAGGGAGGGAGGGATGGAGAGCAGGGAGGGATAGGAGGGAGGGGGAGGGAGGGAGGGAGGGATGGAGAGCAGGGAGGGATAGGAGGGAGAGGGAGAGGGGGGAGAGCAGGGAGGGAGGGAGGGATGGAGAGAGAGGAGGGGTAGGGAGGGAAAGAGAAAGGGTGGAAGGTAGAGAAGAGGGGGGAGGGATGGAAAGGGAGGGAGAGAGTGCGAGAGAGACAGGCTATGTGCTCACTGCCCACAACATGAGGTGGAAACTGAGCTGCTCTTCCTAACCTCCTGCCAACTGTATGTCCATATTAGAGACACATATTTCCCTCAGATTACACAGACCCACAAAGAATTTGAAAACAAATCCAATTTTGATAAACCCCCATCCAGTATCTATTAGGTTAAATACAACAGTGTGCCACCACAGCAGCAAGATTTGTTACCTGTTGAAACAAAAAAAGGGCAACCAGTGAAGAGCAGACAGCATTGTAAATACAACTCATATTTATGTTGATTTGTTTTCCATTTTGTACTTTAACTATTTGCACATCGGTACAACACTGTACATAGCCATAATATGACATTTGAAATGTCTCTATTCCTTTGTAATGTTTACTGTTCATTTCTGATTGTTTATTTCACTTTTGTTTGTTATCTATCTCACCTGTTTTGGCAATGTAAACATATGTTTCTCATGCCAATAAAGGGAGGGAGAGGTAGGGAGAGGATGTGTGTGCGTGTGGGTTTTTCTTATTAAAAATATAATTTCACAGCGATTTCGATGATACAATGATTCCATACACTATTCAGTGCTTGTTCTCTCACATAAACTGAAATTGAGCAAACAGTGTCGAATTTTAGCAACCAGGAAATGACACAGCGATTTCCACTAGATACCACAGCCACAAAGTCAGAACAGCTTTCCCAGTTTGACAACAGATGTCGCTCCGCCAATCACAACACTAGTAATACTGTGAAATATTATCATTCCACTATTAGCAGCACATATATTCAGCCAGGTCCCCCGTTATACAAGTCAGCAGTTGCGACCCGTCAGTCAGGGCAGAGCCCCACCTGTTTTGAGTCCACCCCACCTGTTTGTTGTCTGTTTAGCATTTTACTTTGGCATTAATATGTGTCACATATCAGTTTGCAAACAATGTAAAATAAAATCATTGAGTTAATAAAGCTGCTGCTTTCTTGAGTAAAGGCAGCTCCAAAATGCAAGAGTTTCAGCCCAGCTCAGTGCTTTCTGTGGTTGTGGAGCAGCCAGCAGAAAGTACAAGGCATAGGGGTTGGTCATGTTCTCTAGTTGCGCCTTGATTGGCTCAGTGTTCTGTCACCTTGATTGGCTCAGTGTTCTGTCACCTTGATTGGCTCAGTGTTCTGTCACTCGTGGGGACACTACGTCACTGCAAAATCTACAGGGAGAGCTCTAAAATTCAAGCCCCTTGGGTCCTGCCATAGATTTGAATTAGAAGTGCCCATCCAAGAAGGCTCAAGGTCATGGGCCACAGATACAATTACCTCAAATCACGGCCAACTCGGATTTCCAGGTCGGGAACTCGGCCTCTTTCTAGAGCGCTGACCTGAAGACCACTGACGCTATGATTCAACATTGTTTTTTCAGAGTTCCCAGTTGATGACAAAATCTGCCCACAAGAAGGACTGCCGCACCACCTTCCTGTTCAAGTGAGCACAGCACAACAAGGTGAGTCAAACATTGTATTGTATGCTGCTGCATAAATGATGTAATATGCCAGGGATATATGTATACTGTAGCTAAGAAAGTAATACTAAGTGTATGTTGTGTAGTAAGCTGTTAGTAGCCCATGTGCCTCACTCTAATCATTTGGCACCTTTCCCCCTCATAACTTAGATTACTGTTCTGACTTGGTGGTGCATATGTAGCCTAGAGCCTGTTTTAGAGAAATGTAATCATAGAATATTGTAAGAGCTTTCATTGTCTGTTTATATGCCTCCTTTATTTATCCTACGGTTCTGAATTGGTGTACAGGGAGAATAAGCCCCTCTGATAGACAGGTGTTGCGGTCGTAAAGATTCTCCCTATGGTGCTGAAAAGAAAGCTCTGCTGTTGGGACCGCTTTAGGCCCTAACAGTTTTGTGGGCACTGTTTGTCACCATTATAGTGCAATTCATGTATTGTTTAGTGTTGTGTTGTTTTGTGTAGTGGCTTTGCTGGTCCCACCAAGATTTACATGCTAAAATCGCCACTGCAAGTCAGTATTCGAAGTCCATCCATGTCTGAGGATGTCGGTAGATGACGTGGAAACTGGCCACTAGGGACAACAGTGAGAACTGTTACCTTCAAGTAGGTTTTGCTTTTGCTAGGGCATTGTGGCTTCTAAGCTAATCGTCACGCAATCCTTTCTCAAAGTCAGGATATGAGTCGAAACATGCCTATTTTCCTCGAAAGTACGTAATGTCACAAATCCAAAGCTATACAATATTACAGAGAACACATTAGTTCTCACAAAATGGTATATTTTTTTGTATATGTACTTCTTGTTCATGAAATTGATGATAATTTTCATTTTTTGAGCTAGCTCCCAATTGACTCCCATTCAATCCTTGAAGGAGAACTCTCCTTGTCCCAGAATCACCCAGAATGCACCTCGTGACTTATGGGCGATGTACACAAGGGCTAGTTACTTCACATGCTGATTCTAATGGAGTATCTCTATGGGAAAGCAACATTACTCTGCTCTCTCTCTGGGCAGAGATGCTATTTATAGCTCAGTGGCAGAGACACAAGTGAGGCAGACTCCTAAATTGATAGTGCAGTTTGTTTAGGCAATTTTACAGCTAGCTAGTTATTTCACATGCTGATATTGACTTTGGCATTATTATGTGTAGCTTTGTTTTCTAGCTAGCTAACTAGCTAGCTAGCCAGCCAGGCTAGAGAGAGAGATAATTCAATGGTAGAAAATTACAAGATTATGTATAATACTGTTTATGCATCGAATAAGGTTTCTCAGTACTGGGGCTTGGCGCTGGCAATTGATTTATGATGGCTTGGTGATAGAACCCACAGCCAGCATTCCATTGAATGTTTAGTGTATGTGAAATGTTGGCCTGTCTGCCAGGGTCAGGCAAACCATCCCTCCAGTTTCTTTCTCACATGCAGATGAACACTGGACCTGTTGCATTAGTATCTGTGTTTTAAGGAGCGCGAAACTGAGAAAGTAACCCTGTATAAACAAGTAGTAAATTACCTATAGACAGAAACCTGCCGCAATCTACATCTTGCTGTCTGTTGCTTGATAGCACAATGTACCTTTGTATAGTTCTACACATTTGTTGTTTGTCATGCACATTCAGGGGGATGTACTTTGCTGTAACCCAAATCTGCTTGTCGGGCTCTCAACGATTACCATTGGGTTGTCATTGACCAGCTCCATTATTGCAATTCTTAATCGATAATAAAGATTGATTGTTTGAAGAAATAACAAAGTCCCAATCACTTGGTTAGAATTTCCACCACAATTGCATTGTGGGTTTTGCGGTAGACTGAGCTGCAACAGATTTCCAAAAACTATTTTTACGTTTCTACCAACCTTGTTATAACGACAAAATCAAACATTTTACAAAAATTATTGTTTTCACATATCAGTATTATTTACACTATTTAACACTGTAAATCATTAGAATTAGTGGTTTGGGGTGGATTATCACTTGGGGTGGATTATCACTTTAACCATTACCTTAACTGTAAGAAAATGGAGTTAACGCCTGAACTTAACCCTAACCTAAGAAGAGTGAGGATTCTGAACTTTTGAGTTAGTCCCTTATACACTCAGAGAAAGTAGCAGCAGTCTAATCAAAAGCATACATTTGTTTTATAATCATAGGTCATGACTGCATACCTGCGTGTCTGTCTTTATCTGTCTGTGGGTCGGTGTATGTCTGGTGTGTGTCTGTATGTTTGTTGTGTGGCTGTTGTGTGTCTGATGTATGTCTGATGTATGTTGTCATGGAAATTCTAATCAATAATGAGGAGAGACAAGGTCAGTCACCAATTAGGATATTACTTTTGTCACGTTCTGACCATCGTTCGTATGTGTTTTCCTTGTTTTAGTGTTGGTCAGGACGTGAGCTGGGTGGGCATTCTATGTTTCATGTCTAGTTTGTCTATTTCTATGTCTGGCCTGATATGGTTCTCAATCAGAGGCAGGTGTTAGTCATTGTCTCTGATTGGGAACCATATTTAGGTAGCCTGGGTTTCACTGTGTTTGTGGGTGATTGTTCCTGTCTCTGTGTTTGCACCAGATAGGACTGTTTCGGTTTTCGTTACGTTCATTTACGTTCTTTGTTTTGTAGTGTTTGTATTGATTCGTGTTTTTACGTTTGTTTATTAAACATGGATCGCAATCTACACGCCGCATTTTGGTCCGACTCTCCTTCACCACAAGAGAACCGTTACAACTTTATTCAAAACGTATTAATAACCGATTAATTATTGCAATAATGAAGCTGGTCGACAAACCACCCCTGGATGATTTGTTAAGAGCCCAACGAGCAGATTTGAGCCAAAGCATTTTATAGCAAAGTACATCCTCCTGAATGTTCATGACAAACAACAGATGTATGGAATTGGTCACAAAGTTAGGATTTGTATGAAAGATACTAATAATTCACAGCAGACAGTATCTGCTGTAAAGACTGTTCTCATTGTGTAGAAACCCAAACCTGAACCATCTCTCCCTGGTACCCTCCAGTAAAAATGGAGCCATCTCTCCCCGGTACCTTCCAGTCAAACCGGAGCCATCTCTCCCTGGTACCTTCCAGTCAAACCGGAGCCATCTCTCCCTGGTACCTTCCCGTCAAACTGGAGCCATCTCCCTCACATGAATGGAATGTGACCAGAGGCATCGTAAATCTACTGTCAGCATTAAGCCCCAGAGGCCCACTCTCAGTTCACACAGATATAATATAGTTATAACAACCCCCTATTCTGTTGCATAACACAACTGTTTGATGCAATAACAGTATTATAACAGTCTTGTAATTTCACCCGCAACTATGTCTGTTGTGTGTCTGTTGTGAGCCTGTTGTATATATGTTGTGTGTCCGCTGTGTGTTGGTTGCATGTCTGGTGTGTGTCTGTTGTCTGTCCAATGTGTGTTATGTGTCTGTTGTGTGCATGTTGTATGGCTGCTGCGTGTCTGTTGTGTGTCTGTTGTCTGTCCAATGTGTGTATGTGTCTGTTGTGTGCATGTTGTATGGCTGATGCGTGTCTGTTGTGTGTCTGTTGCGAGCCTGTTGTATATATGTTGTGTGTACGTTGTCTGTCTGCTGTGTGTTGGTTGTGTGTCTGTTGTCTGTCTGTTGTCTGTCAGATGTGTGTCTTATGTGTCTGTTGTGTGCTGCGTGTCTGATATGTCTGTTGTGTGTCTGATGTGTGCCTGTTGTATTTCCGATGTGAGTCCGATGTGTGTTCTTTTGTGTGCCCGATGTGTCTGTCGTGTGTCCGTTGTATGTCCGATGTGTGTCTGTTGTTTGTCTGCTGTGTGTCGGTTGTATGTTTGCTGTGTGTCGGTTGTATGTTTGCTGTGTGTCTGTTGTGTGTCTTGTGTATCTGATGTGTGTCTGTTGTATGTCCGTTGTGTGTCTGATGTGTGTTCTTTTCTGTGTCTGATGTGTGTCTGTGTGTCTGTTGTGTATCCATTGTGTGTCCGTTGTGTGTCTGTTGTGTATCTGATGTGTGTCCGTTGTGTGTCCGTTGTGTGTCTGATGTGTGTTCTTTTCTGTCTCTGATGTGTGTCTGTTGTATGTCTGTTGTGTGTCTGTTGTATGTCCGTTGTGTGTCTGTTGTGTGTCTGATGTGTGTCTGTTGTTTGTCTGCTGTGTGTCGGTTGTATGTTTGCTGTGTGTCGGTTGTATGTTTGCTGTGTGTCTGTTGTGTGTCTTGTGTATCTGATGTGTGTCTGTTGTATGTCCGTTGTGTGTCTGATGTGTGTTCTTTTCTGTGTCTGATGTGTGTCTGTGTGTCTGTTGTGTATCCATTGTGTGTCCGTTGTGTGTCTGTTGTGTATCTGATGTGTGTCCGTTGTGTGTCCGTTGTGTGTCTGATGTGTGTTCTTTTCTGTCTCTGATGTGTGTCTGTTGTATGTCTGTTGTGTGTCTGTTGTATGTCCGTTGTGTGTCTGTTGTGTGTCTGATGTGTGTTCTTTTCTGTGTCTGATGTGTGTCTGATGTGTGTCCGTTGTGTGTCCGTTGTGTGTCTGATGTGTGTTCTTTTCTGTGTCTGATGTGTGTCTGTTGTATGTCTGATGCGTGTCTGTTGTATGTCTGATGCGTGTCTGTTGTATGTCTGATGCGTGTCTGTTGTACGTCTGATGCGTGTCAGTTGTATGTCTGATGCGTGTCAGTTGTATGTCTGATGCGTGTCTGTTGTATGTCTGGTGCGTGTCTGTTGTATGTCTGATGTGTGTCTGTTGTATGTCTGATGCGTGTCTGTTGTATGTCTGATGCGTGTCTGATGCGTGTCTGTTGTATGTCTGATGCGTGTCTGTTGTATGTCTGATGCGTGTCTGTTGTATGTCTGATGCGTGTCTGTTGTATGTCTGATGTATGTTGTGTGTCAGTTGTCTGTTTCCAAGCACATGCATGTTCAAGTGTTTGCTGTCACCAGTGTGTCATTTCCTATCTCTCTCTTTCTTTCTTCCTTACTCTCTAGCCTCCTTTCTTACTCGCTCTCTCATTTATCTGGTCATTTATTCCTCCTCTATCTACAATCACAGACAAGCTGATGAGAGTAAAGAGGTGAGAAACACAAAATATTAAAAAAACACCAAACTCTGTAATAATGTTATGCTAATGAGCGTGGCTTTCAGAGAGAAAATAAACAGTCTTTCCAAGGACACCCTCCACCCCTTCCCCCCACTTCCAATTCCCAGTGTGCATCTCAGCTTTAAAGGCACGCCTCGTGGTATCAAGACAATCCCCTCTTCTCAACAGATGCTGGGTAAGGCGCAGTGCAGGCGAGCGGGAGGCCGGGCTGTGCCGTTAACACCAGGGAGAGAGAGAATTATTTATTGTGTGAATTTAAAAGCATATTTGTGGAAAGAGGGGAGGGTGAGAAAGTGTGTCACTGACTGGGGGGGGTATCTGGCGGGGGAAGTATGCTCGTGTGTATGTGGCGGAGGCAGTATGCTCATGTGTATGTGGCGGGGGCAGTATGCTCGTGTGTATGTGGCGGGGGCAGTATGCTCGTGTGCATGTGGCGGGGGAAGTATGCTCGTGTGTATGTGGCGGGAGAAGTATGCTCGTGTGTATCTGGCGGGGGCAGTATGCTCGTGTGTATCTGGCGGGGGCAGTATGCTCGTGTGTATCTGGCGGGGGCAGTATGGTCGTGTGTATGTGGCGGGGCAGTATGCTCGTGTGTATCTGGCGGGGGCAGTATGGTCGTGTGTATGTGGCGGGGGCAGTATGCTTGTGTGTATCTGGCGGGGGCAGTATGGTCGTGTGTATCTGGCGGGGGCAGTATGCTCGTGTGTATCTGGCGGGGGCAGTATGGTCGTGTGTATCTGGCGGGGGCAGTATGCTCGTGTGTATCTGGCGGGGGCAGTATGGTCGTGTGTATGTGGCGGAGCAGTATGCTCGTGTGTATCTGGCGGGGGCAGTATGGTCGTGTGTATCTGACGGGGCAGTATGCTCGTGTGTATCTGACGGGGCAGTATGCTCGTGTGTATCTGGCGGGGGCAGTATGGTCGTGTGTATCTGGCGGGGGCAGTATGCTCATGTGTATCTGGCGGGGGCAGTATGCTCGTGTGTATCTGGCGGGGGCAGTATGCTCGTGTGTATCTGACGGGGGCAGTATGCTCGTGTGTATCTGGCGGGGGCAGTATGGTCGTGTGTATCTGGCGGGGGCAGTATGCTCGTGTGTATCTGGCGGGGGCAGTATGCTCGTGTGTATGTGGCGGGGGCAGTATGGTCGTGTGTATCTGGCGGGGGCAGTATGCTCGTGTGATCTGGCGGGGGCAGTATGCTCGTGTGTATGTGGCGGGGGCAGTATGGTCGTGTGTATCTGGTGGGGGCAGTATGCTCGTGTGTATCTGGCGGGGGCAGTATGCTCGTGTGTATCTGGCGGGGGCAGTATGCTCGTGTGTATGTGGCGGGGGCAGTATGCTCGTGTGTATCTATTTCCCCCTGACTAGGAGGGGAAATAAACCGTGATGATCAAATCAGTTACAACCGTTGTGTCATAAATCACGGCGTATGATAAGAACAATGACACTTTCCTCATTGCCGCTTCTCTCCCCATCCTCTCCTCTTCTTCTTTCTGCATGCCATTTTTTTCCACAAAGCCCTCTCATGAAGGACTTAAGGAGCAATCAGAGAGTGCTGTTTTCTGTCATGCAGGAAGTTAACCTCGGAGGGGCGGAGTTTGTGCGAGGTAACTTCTAAGGGCACGTCTTGTGTGAAGAAGGTATCGTTACTCATAGATCTATGCAAGATACTAACACTTTAATCTGAGGAAATCAATGCATGTGTATTATGTATCTTCCCTAGACACTCCTCACACATAGGACCCAGCTCACACATAGGACCCAGCTCACACATAGGACCCAGCTCACACATAGGATCCAGCTCACACATAGGACCCAGCTCACACATAGGACCCAGCTCACACATAGGACCCAGCTCACACATAGGACCCAGCTCACACATAGGACCCAGCTCACACATAGGACCCAGCTCACACATAGGACCCAGCTCACACATAGGACCCAGCTCACACATAGGACCCAGCTCACACATAGGACCCAGCTCACACATAGGACCCAGCTCACACATAGGACCCAGCTCACACATAGGACCCAGCTCACACATAGGACCCAGCTCACACATAGGACCCAGCTCACACATAGGACCCAGCTCACACATAGGACCCACCATAGGACCCAGCTCACACATAGGACCCAGCTCACACATAGGACCCAGCTCACACATAGGACCCAGCTCACACATAGGACCCAGCTCACACATAGGATCCAGTTTGTTTGCATTCGTAATTGTATGGAAATATATATACATTAATAGACATAAAAAGTGGAATGATATGTGACCAGATATTTTTATTTAACTAGGCAAGTCAGTTAAGAACAAATTCTTATTTACAATGACAGCCTAGGAACAGTGGGTTCACTGCCTTGTTCAGGGGCAGAATGACAGATTTGTTTTACCTTGTCAGCTCGGGGATTTGATGTAGCAACCTTTCGGTTACTGGCCCAACACTCTAACCACTAGGCTACCTACCACCAGGCTGGCTATCCAGAAATCATTGTATTAACTTCAATTTATTACCTGATATCTCAACATATTTTTGGTAGAACTGTTCACGTACAACAGCAAAATAATTTTTACAGGTGGAATGCTTCTCTCTCACGATGTAGGCAGCTGTATGTTGGATAACGTTTACAGAGCTTCATACACACACACACATTCATCACAAAATCACTTAGGCCCAGTCCATCCTACTGGGAGTTCATCATCTCTTCCTATCTCTCTCTCTCTCCTGGTATGGGTTTCTACCTACTCTCCCATCACCTTCACAAGGTAAATGACACCAAAGAAAACTTTGGCATAACTCAAAACCCAGTATCCAAAGACAATGTCCCACTAACTTCAATAATCAAGACCCAAAATATATTACTGTGAAAATACAGAGTGAGAACAACAAAGGACTGCAATCCTTCATTCTCCCCGGGAGGTAAAGTAGATGGAGCCTTGAGACCTGAAATCACTCACAACTTGGGTCTAACAATCTGTCATTCTCAGAGGCCTTAGCTTGCTGTCATGGAGAAACACCTGCCATAAAGACCTACTTGTACAACATACGTTACTTTTTTGTTTGTTTTTTGCTTTAAATAAATATGTATTTAATATTCAATGGATTTTTGTTGTTGTAGTTGTTGTTTTTTCACAAGTTTTTAGCCTCTCCCTGTCTCACATATACCTCCCACAGAACTCCCTGTCTCACATATACCTCCCACTGAACTCCCTGTCTCAGATATACCTCCCACAGAACTCCCTGTCTCACATATACCTCCCACTGAACTCCCTGTCTCAGATACCTCCCACAGAACTCCCTGTCTCAGATACCTTCCACAGAACTCCCTGTCTCACATATACCTCCCACTGAACTCCCTGTCTCAGATACCTCCCACAGAACTCCCTGTCTCACAGATACCTCCCACAGAACTCCCTGTCTCACAGATACCTCCCACAGAACTCCCTGTCTCAGATACCTCCCACAGAACTCCCTGTCCCACAGAACTCCCTGTCTCACAGATACCTCCCACAGAACTCCCTGTCTCACAGATTCCTCCCACAGAACTCCCTGTCTCACAGATACCTCCCACAGAACTCCCTGTCTCACAGATACCTCCCACAGAACTCCGTCTCACAGATACCTCCCACAGAACTCCCTGTCTCACAGATACCTCCCACAGAATTCCCTGTCTCACAGATACCTCCCACAGAACTCCCTGTCTCACAGATACCTCCCACAGAACTCCCTGTCTCACAGATACCTCCCCCCCCACAGAACTCCCTGTCTCACAGATACCTCCCACAGAACTCCCTGCCTCACAGATACCTCCCACTGAACTCCGTCTCACAGAACTCCCTGAACTCTCTGCCTCACAGATACCTCCCACAGAACTCCCTGCCTCACAGATATGTCCCACAGAACTCCCTGTCTCACAGATACCTCCCACAGAACTCCCTGCCTCACAGATACCTCCCACAGAACTCCCTGTCTCACAGATACCTCCCACAGAACTGCCTGTCTCACAGTACCTCCCACATATCCCACCCAGCCCTACCAACTTCAACAACTCAGTAGAAGGAGACTGAGGGACCCAGGAGTTCATCTTACTCTGCAGGGGGCAGGTATTACAGTAAGAAATACACCAAACAGGCACCATACAACACCTTCATCTGAAAAACACTACTCCCACTCCCAGGACTCAGACATTAGCATTAACATTAATCCTAGGGACATATGGTTTGAGGTAGTTTTAGGTGATTTTTGTCTCAAACGTGTTGGGAAAGTAAAGAGGGGAAAAAGTGGATCCCTCAACTTGGGAATAGGGCTGTTCAAACTCAGCTAAGAAAGTCTTAGGGTGATATTTACCTCAGCTGTGCTGTGAACTAACGCACCGCAAAATTCTACTGTGTCCCAGGATTGCATTGTGTGTGGTGCGTTACTTACACTTTGCATTAGCTCACAGCGCAACTGTCTCTGCGACAGGAAATTGGTGACTTTTTACAGAGGCATTAATCCTATTGGTTCAAAATAAACACTCCTCATCAAACCATATTCACAGATACCTCTGAACTCTTCATCATGACCTTTCTGGTCTCCAAAACACTTACCTGTTCCATTATCAAACACTAAAAACATACAGCACTATCCATTCTCCTCAAACAGTAATGGCCTATAGAGTAAAGAAGGATCAGAGAGGGCTCTCTGAGTACTTCATCTCCTCTATACCCCTAAATCTCAGCCAACCAATTCAATCAGACCCAGGAGTTGGTGGCGGTAACGTCCTGATTCCACCTATAGCCTGTCGCCCTGCCCTATGCTTTCTGCCCTATGTCGGATTACCAGGGAGACAAATGTGGGTCTCGCCCTTATCCCCGTCTGTCTCTGGCCCCGACATGGCTCTCAGTCTTGGGTCTGTAATCCACTTAGGTGGCTCTCTCTTCTCTTCCTGTATTGCTCTAAGCCGGGACGTTGATTCCATTATACAGACCTACTCTACGACCTGCCTCCTATTCCATTAGAAAGGTCCAATCCACGACTGTGCACAGTCTTAATCCAAACACATTATACAGTCTAGAACGGTTTAGAATGGTAGCTGTTGGTGGCCCAGAGAGAAGGAGGGAGGGAGGGGGAGGAAGTGGGAGGGAGAGGGTGGGGGAGGGCAGGGTCTTAGAGCTCCGGTCATACAGTGAGTGGGGTACCTCTGAATAGGATTTCACAGATTTGAATGATTTCATTGATGATGTAAATGAGAATGGAGTGCTTCTGTTAGTGTGGTCCTCAACAACGAAGGGATAGCACTGTTTTTATATGACTAGAAAGTACAGTAGGCCCAAGCATGGTATATCTACAGTAGCTGAATAGGACTAAATATCCTTATGAAAATAATTTTACCTCACTGGTTGGATAATATAGGCCTATAATAAGAGTCAGCTATGAAAACTATGCTACTTCAAACATTTGTGTGAGTAAGTCACAAATGAATAGTGATGAATACAAAAACATGTAGATAGACAGACAGCTACGTCTTCCATCCCTCCATCACCTCTCTCTCACTTCTCCAACCTTCTCACTCCTCCGCCCCTCCATCCCTCCATCACCTCTCTCTCACTTCTCCAACCTTCTCACTCCTCCGGCCCTCCATCACCTCTCTCCCACTTCTCAAACCTTCTCACTCCTCGCCCCTCCATCTCTCCATCACCTCTCTCCCACTTCTCAAACCTTCTCACTCCTCCTCCCCTCCATCCCTCCATCACCTCTCTCCCCATCTCCAACCTTCTCACTCCTCTGCCCCTCCATCACCTCTCTCCCACTTCTCCAACCTTCTCACTCCTCTGCTCCTCCATCACCTCTCTCCCACATCTCCAACCTTCTCACTCCTCTGCCCCTCCATCACCTCTCTCCCACATCTCCAACCTTCTCACTCCTCATCCCTCCATCACCTCTCTCCCACTTCTCCAACCTTCTCACTCCTCCGCTCCATCTGTCCATCACCTTTCTCCCACTTCTCCAACCTTCTCACTCCTCCGCCCCTCCATCACCTCTCTCCCACATCTCCAACCTTCTCACTCCTCCGCCCCTCCATCACCTTTCTCCCACTTCTCCAACCTTCTCACTCCTCCGCCCCTTCATCTGTCCATCACCTTTCTCCCACTTCTCCAACCTTCTCACTCCTCCGCCCCTCCATCACCTCTCTCCCACATCTCCAACCTTCTCACTCCTCCGCCCCTCCATCACCTCTCTCTCACTTCTCCAACCTTCTCACTCCTCCGCCCCTCCATCCCTCCATCACCTCTCTCTCACTTCTCCAACCTTCTCACTCCTCCGGCCCTCCATCACCTCTCTCCCACTTCTCAAACCTTCACCTCCTCGCCCCTCCATCTCTCCATCACCTCCCTCCCACTTCTCAAACCTTCTCACTCCTCCTCCCCTCCATCACCCCTCCCCATCTCCAACCTTCACTCCTCTGCCCCTCCATCACCTCTCTCCCACTTCTCCAACCTTCTCACTCCTCTGCCCCTCCATCACCTCTCTCCCACATCTCCAACCTTCTCACTCCTCCGCCCCTCCATCACCTCTCTCCCACATCTCCAACCTTCTCACTCCTCCGCCCCTCCATCACCTTTCTCCCACTTCTCCAACCTTCTCACTCCTCCGCCCCTCCATCACCTCTCTCCCACTTCTCCAACCTTCTCACTCCTCTGCCCCTCCATCACCTCTCTCCCACATCTCCAACCTTCTCACTCCTCCGCCCCTCCATCACCTCTCTCACACATCTCCAACCTTCTCACTCCTCCGCCCCTCCATCACCTCTCTCCCACTTCTCCAACCTTCTCACTCCTTGCCCTTCCATCTCTCCATCACCTCTCTCCCACTCCTCCGTCCCTCCACCTCTCTCTTCTCTATCTTTCTCCTTGTCCCTCCCTCCATCTCTCTATTCTCTGTACGTCTTCTTGTCCATCTCTCCTTCGCTCTCTTTTGCCCACCTCCTCTTCATCCCTCCATCTCTGTCCTGTCTTCTAACCTGTATGATCTCCCACAGCCTTAGTGCAGTAAGGAGCTCATCCTTCTGACAATGAAGGATTGTCTGATCAAAAAGAAACCCACATGTATTGGACGCATTCTTGGGTGGGGAGTGAGGAGTGGAGTAGAGAGTAGAGAGTGGAGGTCGACCGATTATGATTTTTCACCGCTGATACCGTTACCGATTCTTGGAGGACCAAAAAAAGATGATACTGATTAATCGGACGATTTTTATATATATATATATATTTATATATTATATTATATTATTTTATATATATATATATATATATTTGTAATAATGACAATTAGAACAATACTGAATGAACACTTATTTTAACTTAATATAATACCACAGAAAAATCTATTTAGTCTCAAATAAATAATGAAACATGTTCAATTTGGTTTAAATAATGCAAAAACAAAGTGTTGGAGAAGAAAGTAAAAGTGCAATATGTGCCATGTAAAAAAGCTAACGTTTAAGTTCCTTGCTCAGAACATGAGAACATATGAAAGCTGGTGGTTCCTTTTAACATGAGTCTTCAATATTCCCAGGTAAGAATTTTTAGGTTGTAGTTATTATAGGACTATTTCTCTCTATACCATTTGTATTTCATATACCTTTGACTATTGGATGTTCTAGTAGGCACTTTAGTATAGCCAGCCTAATCTCGGGAGTTGATAGGCTTGAAGTCATAAACAGCGCAATGCTTGAAACACAGCGAAGAGCTGCTGGCAAATGCACGAAAGTGCTGTTTGAATGAATGCTTACGAGCCTGCTGCTGCCTACCACCGCTCAGTCAGATTGCTCTATCAAATCATATAATAATAATAAGAAAGGCATTGATGTTTATGGTTAGGTACACATTGGTGCAACGACAGTGCTTTTTTCGCGAATGCGCTTGTTAAATCACCCTTTTGTCGAAGTAGGCTGTGATTCAATGATAAATTAACAGGCACCGCATCGATTATATGCAACGCAGGACAAGCTAGATAAACTAGTAAAATCATCAACCATGTGTAATTAACTAGTGATTATGTTAAGATTGATTGTTTTTTATAAGATAAGTTTAATGCTAGCTAGCAACTTACCTTGGCTCCTTGCTGTACTCGCATAACAGGTAGTCAAGCCTGCCACGCAGTCTCCTCGTAGAGTGCAATGTAATCTGCCATAATCGGTGTCCAAAAATTCAGATTACTGATTGTTATGAAATCAGCCCTAATTAATCGGCCATTCCGATTATCGGTCGACCTCTAGTGGGAGTGAGGTTTGAGGAGTGGAGAGTGGGAGTGAGGTTTGAGGAGTGGAGAGTGGGAGTGAGGTTTGAGGAGTGGAGTGGGAGTGAGGAGTGAGGAGTGGAGAGTGGGAGGGAGGTTTGAGGAGTGGAGAGTGGGAGTGAGGAGTGAGGGGAGTGAGGAGTGAGGTTTGAGGAGTGGGAGTGAGGATTGAGGAGTGAGGAGTGGAGAGTGGGAGTGAGGATTGAGGAGTGGAGAGTGGGAGTGAGGATTGAGGAGTGGAGAGTGGGAGTGAGGTTTGAGGAGTGGAGAGTGGGAGTGAGGTTTGAGGAGTGGAGAGTGGGAGTGAGGTTTGAGGAGTGGAGAGTGGGAGTGAGGTTTGAGGAGTGGAGAGTGGGAGTCAGGTTTGAGGAGTGGAGAGTGGGGTGAGGAGGTGGAGAGTGGGAGGGAGGATTGAGGAGTGGAGAGTGGGAGTGGGAGGAGGAGGAGTGGGAGTGAGGAGTGAGGTTTGAGGAGTGGGAGTGAGGAGTGAGGAGTGGGAGTGGTGAGTGGGATTGAGGAAGGGAGTGGGAGTGAGGAGTGGAGAGTGGGATTGAGGAGTGAGGAGTGGAGAGTGAGGTTTGAGGAGTGAGGAGTGGAGAGTGGGAGTGAGGTTGAGGAGTGGAGAGTGGGAGTGAGGATTGAGGAGAGGAGAGTGGGAATGAGGAGTGGGAATGAGGAGTGAGGAGTGGGGAGTGGAGAGTGAGGCTTGAGGAGTTGGGATTGAGGAGTGCAGGGGATACACAAGCCCTTAAGGAAGTGACTCTACCTCTCTACCTCTCCTGGCCGTCGATATCACCGCCATCATTGCCCTCTCTCATTACCGCAGCGACCTGGACTAAGAAGAGCCCCATTTGGTCTTCTTTTTAATAATATAAAACCCATTTCACCTCGAGCGGTCCCAGCGGTGCCTGCGCAACGGGTGAATATTCATTATTCATTATTCAAATCTTCTCCTGAGCAGTTTGGAAAACCCAATATGTTCTGTGCCAGATGAGATAGCTCAGCCTTATTGTCCAGAGGGAGCATTGACTAATCGCCAGGCCTCCAGAAATCGATATCCAGTGGTAAGCATCAGATACCTCCGATTATACAGTAGTGTCCGGGAGACCCCTCCCCGCCGGCCCACCGAGCTCCCCCCATCACCAAGGCATCCCAGAATAACAGCATTGATTAGTGATTACGTTACGGGTGGTGATGGAGGAAGAAATCAGGCCTATGTCATTTCTATGGGGGCTATATTTGGCTCCCCTTGATACCGGATCCAGCAACACAGACAGTATTGTATTGTTGTAGCTGGATATTATTATACAGTAGCTTCTCTATGGATGTAGATGTTAGGAGAGAGACTGAGAGATGAGGTACGTTCTGTAGGTAAGGCAATGATAATATAATACAGTTATTTAGTTAGCAGACTCTTTTATGCAAAGCGACTTATACAGTGCCTTGCGAAAGTATTCGGCCCCCTTGAACTTTGCGACCTTTTGCCACATTTCAGGCTTCAAACATAAAGATATAAAACTGTATTTTTGTGTGAAGAATCAACAACAAGTGGGACACAATCATGAGGTGGAACGACATTTATTGGATATCTCAAACTTTTTTAACAAATCAAAAACTGAAAAATTGGGCGTGCAAAATTATTCAGCCCCCTTAAGTTAATACTTTGTAGCGCCACCTTTTGCTGCGATTACAGCTGTAAGTCGCTTGGGGTATGTCTCTATCAGTTTTGCACATCGAGAGAATGAATTTTTTTCCCATTCCTCCTTGCAAAACAGCTCGAGCTCAGTGAGGTTGGATGGAGAGCATTTGTGAACAGCAGTTTTCAGTTCTTTCCACAGATTCTCGATTGGATTCAGGTCTGGACTTTGACTTGGCCATTCTAACACCTGGATATGTTTATTTTTGAACCATTCCATTGTAGATTTTGCTTTATGTTTTGGATCATTGTCTTGTTGGAAGACAAATCTCTGTCCCAGTCTCAGGTCTTTTGCAGACTCCATCAGGTTTTCTTCCAGAATGGTCCTGTATTTGGCTCCATCCATCTTCCCATCAATTTTAACCATCTTCCATGTCCCTGCTGAAGAAAAGCAGGCCCAAACCATGATGCTGCCACCACCATGTTTGACAGTGGGGATGGTGTGTTCAGGGTGATGCGCTGTGTTGCTTTTACGCCAAACATAACGTTTTGCATTGTTGCCAAAAAGTTCAATTTTGGTTTCATCTGACCAGAGCACCTTCTTCCACATGTTTGGTGTGTCTCCCAGGTGGCTTGTGGCAAACTTTAAGCAACACTTTTTATGGATATCTTTAAGAAATGGCTTTCTTCTTGCCACTCTTCCATAAAGGCCAGATTTGTGCAATATACGACTGATTGTTGTCCTATGGACAGAGTCTCCCACCTCAGCTGTAGATCTCTGCAGTTCATCCAGAGTGATCATGGGCCTCTTGGCTGCATCTCTGATCAGTCTTCTCCTTGTATGAGCTGAAAGTTTAGAGGGACGGCCAGGTCTTGGTAGATTTGCAGTGGTCTGATACTCCTTCCATTTCAATATTATCGCTTGCACAGTGCTCCTTGGGATGTTTAAAGCTTGGGAAATCTTTTTGTATCCAAATCCGGCTTTAAACTTCTTCACAACAGTATCTCAGACCTGCCTGGTGTGTTCCTTGTTCTTCATGATGCTCTCTGCGCTTTTAACGGACCTCTGAGACTATCACAGTGCAGGTGCATTTAAACGGAGACTTGATTACACACAGGTGGATTGTATTTATCATCATTAGTCATTTAGGTCAACATTGGATCATTCAGAGATCCTCACTGAACTTCTGGAGAGAGTTTGCTGCACTGAAAGTAAAGGGGCTGAATCATTTTGCACGCCCAATTTTTCAGTTTTTGATTTGTTAAAAAAGCTTGAAATATCCAATAAATGTCGTTCCACTTCATTGATTGTGTCCCACTTGTTGTTGATTCTTCACAAAAAAATACAGTTTTATATCTTTATGTTTGAAGCCTGAAATGTGGCAAAAGGTCGCAAAGTTCAAGGGGGCCGAATACTTTCGCAAGGCACTGTACAGTAGCTACTGAACATAAGTACTGACTATGTGGCCCTAGTGGAAACTCACACAATTACTGATAAAGGTATTGTATTTGATTAGGGGAAATTAGGGGGATGTTGGAAAGTGACATATTGGTCAGAGTTGCTTGGTTTGGGAGATGGCTACGGTCAGAACTTACATCTAGGCTATACATGGGCTGTCACGGCAGATTTCCTCCTCTTCGTCTGAAGAGGAGTAAGGATCGGACCAAGATGCGGCGTGGAAAGTGTTCATCATTTTAATGTAAAAAACTGAACACTTTCAAAAACAAAACAGCAAAGTGACAACCGTGACGCTACTGAACCACTGTGCTAACAAGCAACATAACATAGACAATCACCCACAACCCACAATGACAAAACAGGCTACCTAAATATGGTTCCCAATCAGAGACAATGACTAATACCTGCCTCTGATTGAGAACCATATCAGGCCAAACACAGAAACAGACAAACTAGACATCCAACATAGAATGCCCACTCAGATCACACCCTGACCAAACAAAACATATAAACATACAAAGCAAACTATGGTCAGGGTGTGACATGCAGGATACTAACCAATATACTACCCAGGATATTAACCAGGGTACTAACCAGGATACTAACCAGGGTACTCTAGGATCTACATCTATGCTAAACCTGGGCAGGATACTAACTGGGGTACTAACCAGGATACTCTAGGATCTACATTTAGGCTATACCTGGGCAGGATACTAACCAGGATACTCTAGGATCTACATCTAGGCTATACCTGGGCAGGATACTAACCAGGATACTCTAGGATCTACATCTAGGCTATACCTGGACAGGGTACTAACCAGGATACTCTAGGATCTACATCTAGGCTATACCTGGACAGGGTACTAACCAGGATACTCTAGGATCTACATCTAGGCTATACCTGGACAGGATACTAACCAGGATACTCTAGGATCTACATCTAGGCTATACCTGGACAGGATACTAACCAGGATACTCTAGGATCTACATCTAGGCTATACATGGGCAGGTTACTAACCAGGGTACTAACCAGGATCTACATCTAGGCTATACCTGGACAGGATACTAACCAGGATACTCTTGGATTTACATCTAGGCTATACCTGGACAGGGTATAACCAGGATACTCTAGGATCTACATCTAGGCTATACCTGGGCAGGGTACTAACCAGGATACTCTAGGATCTACATCTAGGCTATACCTGGACAGGGTACTAACCAGGATACTCTAGGATCTACATCTAGGCTATACCTGGACAGGGTACTAACCAGGATACTCTAGGATCTACATCTAGGCTATACCTGGACAGGGTACTAACCAGGATAGTCTAGGATCTACATCTAGGCTATACCTGGACAGGGTACTAACCAGGATACTCTAGGATCTACATCTAGGCTATACCTGGACAGGGTACTAACTAGGATACTCTAGGATCTACATCTAGGCTATACCTGGACAGGGTACTAACCAGGATACTAACCAGGATCTACATCTAGGCTATACCTGGACAGGGTACTAACCAGGATACTCTAGGATCTACATCTAGGCTATACCTGGACAGGGTACTAACCAGGATAGTCTAGGATCTACATCTAGGCTATACCCGGGCAGGAAAAACTCCAGGCCTTAGCAGGTGCCTTGGTATATTTAATTCCCTCTTTTCTCTGTCTGTCTCTTTCTATATACGTATAGAGAGAGCCTCTGAACAGTTGTATGTTGATTTGATTTGATGTTGAGATGTGTCTGTTACTTGAACTCTGTGAAGCATTTATTTGGGCAGCAATCTGAGGTGCACTCTAATAAACTTATCCTCTGCAGGTAACTCTGGGTCTTCCTTTCCTTTGGCGGTCCTCATGAGAGACAGTTTCATCATAGCGCTTGATGGCTTTTGCAACTGCACTTGAGTAAACTTTCAAAGTTCTTAATTTTCCGCATTAACGGACCTTCATGTCTTAGAGTAATGATGGACTGTCATTTCTCTTTGCTTATTTGAGCTGTTCATGCCATAATATGTACTTGTTCTTTTAGCAAATAGGGCTATCTTCTGTATACCCCCCCCCCTACCTTGTCACAACACAACTGATTGGCTCAAATGCATTAAGAAATAAATCAATTCCACAAATTAACTTTTAACAGGGCACACCTGTTAATTGCAATGCATTCCAGGTGACTACCTCGTGAAGCTGGTTGAGAGAATGCCAAGCGTGTGCAAAGCTGTCATCAAGGGAAAGGGTGGCTACTTTGAAGAACCTAAAATGTAAAATATATTTTGATTTCTTCAACACTTTTTTGGTTAATACATGAATCCATAGGTGTTTTTTCATAGTTTTGATGTCTTCACTATTATTCTACAATGTAGAAAATAGTAAAAATAAAGAAAAATCCTGGAATGAGTTGGTGTGTCCAAACCGTTTGACTGGTACTGTATATATATATATATATATCTTTTCCCCTTACTTTCCCTTTCTCTCTCTCTGCCTCTCTGTTCTAAGACTGAAAAGTGTTGGCAATACCTCCAGGCCACCTCCTGTCTCTGACCAACGGCGTTGTGGGGCAGAGCTGTCTGGGGGGCTGAGAGGGGACTGTGGGGCTGAGAGGGGACTGGGGGCTGTGTCAGCATCCACTCAGACCTCATCAAACACCCCTCCTTTACTCCTCTCTTCTGGCAACCAACACCTCCTCAACACAATCCTTTACTCGCACGTTTCTCACTTATTTCCTCATCACGCTAAACACCTCCATCCCACTTCTCCTCTCCTCCCCTCCTCCCCCCTCCATCCCCTTCTCCTCTCCTGTTCTTCCCTCCTCCCTTCCCCCATCACCCTCCCCCCCTCCCTCCCTCCCTCCCTCCTCCTCTCTCTCCCTCTCCCTCCCTCCCTCCCCTTCTCCTCTCCTCCCCTCCTCCATCCCCCTTCTTCTCCTCCTCCCTTCCTCCATCCCCCTTCTCCTCCCCTCCTACCTCCCCCATCCCCTTCTCCTCCCCTCCTACCTCCCTCCAACCCCCCCTTCTCTCCTCCCCCTCCATCCCCTTCTCCTCTCCTGTCCCCCTCCTCCCTTCCCCCATCACCCTCCCTCCCTCCACCCTCTTCTCCCTCCTTCCCTCCCTCCCTCCCCCTTCTCCTCCTCCCTTCCTCCATCCCCCTTCTCCTCCCCTCCTACCTCCCTCCCCCTTCTCCTCCCCTCCTACCTCCCTCCATCCCCCTTCTCCTCCCCTCCTACCTCCCTCCAACCCCCTTCTTCTCTCCTCCCCCTTCATCCCCTTCTCCTCTCCTGTCCTACCCTCCTCCCTTCCCCCATCACCCTCCCTCCCCCTCCCTCCCTCCACCCCTTCTCCTCTCCTCTCCCTCCCTCCCTCCCCTTCTCCTCTCCTCCCTCCTCCATCCCCCTTCTTCTCCTCCTCCCTTCCTCCATCCCCCTTCTCCTTCCTCCTACCTCCCTCCCTCCCCCTTCTCCCTCCTCCTCCTTCCCTCCATTCCCCTTCTCCTCCCTCCCTCCCTCCATCCATCCCAACGTGGATGTTAAATACCATTCAAATGTCACCCTGCCATATTGATTGGAATAATAATTCTGAGAGGTGGGAGAGATGGCTTGTTGATGCTAAGCAGGCAGTGCGACGGTGAAAGCCATCCCTCACTGTCACAAAGGTGCAGTGTAAGAGGTTCCCGGTTCCCGCCCGGCACCGCAGCACCACGTTAGATGTGGACGCAGGTTTACGTTAAGACCACCGAGGCTGTGTGTTAGTGTT
The DNA here is from genome assembly GCF_018296145.1 of Oncorhynchus tshawytscha. NCBI lineage: Eukaryota > Metazoa > Chordata > Actinopteri > Salmoniformes > Salmonidae > Oncorhynchus > Oncorhynchus tshawytscha. The sequence goes on from NC_056448.1 coordinate 36,243,113, forward strand.
GTTCATCATCACACCGTAGTAGACGGTAGTAGGATTCACAAAGAGTAAAGAGAGGGTCCGTGTAAAGGACCCAGCATTAGTGTGGTTATGTATGTTAGGGTGTGTGAGAGTGTTTCAATGTAAGAGCGATTTAAACAGCATTCTAAACAGACATCAGAGACGTGTTTGAACTATTTTCAGCGTGTGAACCGTGAATAGAACTAATTTACCCAGCAGCCAACACTCTTCCTTGTGAAACACCGAGGTCATGTTCAGTGTTCTTCTTGGATATAGTTCAGGTAGTACCTCCCAGTTTCATTCCATATCAAAACGTTTTCTCACTGAACACTACCCTCTGTTTAGCATGTATTAGTAACTCAACAACCAGAAGGAAATTGTAGAACGGTGCACAGTTCTGTACCCACTCTTCAAGGTGAAAAGATTCAAAGGGAAACGTGTAGCGCTCGCAGTCGATAAACTGTATATTGATAACCAATTGTTCCGAGACACGAAGACTACTCAATGGCTATTCTAAATATTGCTAGATTTCCATGGAGGAGAAAAATAATGGAACACCCAATACTATCCATGGTAGGGATTGTGATAATAACTGGAAAACAATCAAATACAAGAATTGACAAAGAAATAACTACACCATTCCAGATTGAAAATGTTGTAAAATAATTTGTATTTGACATTCTATTTGTAGTATTTATAAATAGATAAGACAGAATTAGAAGAAAGGATCATTATTTAAATAATACATCTTCAAATATAAGGAACTGGAACACAGAAGTACTGAATGAAAATGGTAGATATGAAACACAGCAAACGGAGGACATAGAAGGCACAGTATGTGGGTGTGTGCGGGTGTATTGTGATAGATGGTGGGGCATGTGTTTTTGTGTTTGGAAAAGTGTGGAGTTTAGTGAAAAGGGGAAATGGTTGCAAATGGAAGAAGCGTGTGTGTCTGCGAGAAGTTGTGACCGAGAGAGCTTTCCATTTCGTGCACATATGGGATATACAGTTGAAGTCAGAAGTTTACATACACCTTAGCCAAATACATTTATTAGCCAAACTCAGTTTTTCGCAATTCCTGACATTTAATCCTAGTAAAAATTCCTTATCTTAGGTCAGTTAGGATGACCACTTTAATTTAAGAATGTGAAATGTCAGAATAATAGTTGAGAGAATTATTTATTTAAGCTTTTATTTATTTCATCACATTCCCAGTGGATCAGAAGTTTACATACACTCAATTAGTATTTGGTAGCATTGCCTTTAAATGGTTTAACTTCAGATAGCCCAAATGTTTTGGGTAGCCTTTCACAAGCTCCCACAAGTTGGGTGAATTTTGGCCCCTTCCTCCTGACAGAGCTCGTATAACTGAGTCAGGTTTGTAGGCCTTCTTGTTCGCACACGCTTTTCAGTTCTGCCCACATATTTTCTATAGGATTGAGGTCAGGGTTTGTGATGGCCACACCAATACCTTGACGTGTTGTCCTTAAGCCATTTTTTAACAACTTTGGAAGTATGCTTGGGATCATTGTCCATTTGGAAGACACATTTGGGATCAAGCTTTGACTGATGTCTTGAGATGCTGCTTCAATACATTCACATCATTTTCCTTCCTCATGATGCCATCTATTTTGTGAAGTGCACCAGTCCCTCCTGCAGCAAAGCCCCCCCACAACATGATGCTGCCACCCCTGTTCTTCACGGTTGTGATGGTGTTCTTCGGCTTGCAAGCCTCCCCCTTTTTCCACCAAACATAATGATGGTCATTATGGCCAAACAGTTCTATCAGACAAGAGGACATTTCTCCAAAAAGTACGATCTTTGTCCCCATGTGCAGTTGCAAACTGTAGTCTGTCTTTTTTATGTTGGTTTTGGTGCAGTGGCTTCTTCCTTGCTGAGCGGCCTTCAGGTTATGTCGATATAGGACTGAGCGGTATAGGACTATATAGGACTTGTTTTACTGTGGATATAGATACTTTCATACCCATGATGTCAAGTAAAGAGGCACTGAGTTTGAAGGTGGGCCTTGAAATACATCCACCGTTACACCTCCAATTGACTCAAATTATGTCAATTAGCCCATCAGAAGCTTCTAAAGCCATGCCATCATTTTCTGGAATCTTCCAAGCTGTTTAAAGGCACAGTCAACTTAGTGTATGTAAACTTCTGACCCACTGGAATTGTGATACAGTGAATTATAAGTGAAATAATATGTCTGTAAACAATTGTTGGAAAAATTACTTGTGTCATGCGCCAAGTAGATGTCCTAACCGATGTGCCAAAAGTATAGTTTGTTAACAAGAAATTTGTGGAGTGGTTGAAAAACGAGTTTTAATAACTCCAACCTTAGTGTATGTAAAATTCCGACTTCAACTGTACATTTTAAAATAAATTATAAATAATGTTTATTTATTTATTGTCCTATCATGATGGAACGATCCCCAACCCTATACCCTTGACACCCACCTTAGCAACCTGTACACTAAGGAGAAGTCCTTATCTGTTTTACGGACTACTGTAGGTAGCCTATACACAGCAAAGACAGAAAGATAAATGAGGTCAGAGACCGACTAAAGCAGCACCGCCCCCTCAAGATTCTGAGCCTGCCTGGCAGGGTTGTTCCTACAAAGCCAAAGCCCCCTGATGGGAGAGCATAATATACAAGGAATTTCTCAAAGCTGCTAATGAGAACCTTGACGACCTTGTACCTAGCCGGTGTGGAGCCCCCACCAAGGTAGTAGCAGTGCTGCAAACACAGTAACCCATGAGGAGGGGGGTCACACTCGGACAATCAGAGAGGGGGAAAATTATTGTGGTCTGACTGCACAGAGATCGTTTGTAAAATGGTCACAACAAAGGGACCAGCGTGTGTGTGTTTCAGGGGAAGAGGATGTATCTGAGCTCCATCAGCTAGGACTTAACATTGGTTAATCAAATCTCCCCATTCAAAATCAATTTTGCATGCCTTTTCAAACAGCTACAAATGTATATGTAACAGTATAGCTTCCGTCCCTCTCCTCGCCCGTACCTGGGCTCGAATCAGGGACCCTCTGCACACATCGACAACAGCCACCCTTGAAGCATCGTTACCCATCACTCCAAGGGGAACAACTACTTCAAGGTCTCCGAGCGAGTGACGTCACCGATTGAAACGCTATTAGCGCGCACCCCGCTAACTAGCTAGCCATTTGACATCGGTTACATATATGCATTCGCACATCAAGTCCTTTCTTGAGTTGGGCTCAGGTATAGAACAACTTGAACATCTGAGCTTGTGGTTGTTTGTGGGGGAAGGGTGGGAGTGTGTGTGTGTGTGTGTAGCCCACATCTGTTGCTAGGGGGTAAGGATGTTAGGGACAATATAGAATGAATCGCAATAATTGCTTGCCAAAAATGTAATTCTTTTAATGGCAATCCTGGTTATAGGTAGGTAACAATCCTGGTTATAGGTAGGTAACAATCCTGGTTATAGGTAGGTAACGATCCTGGTTATAGGTAGGTAACGATCCTGGTTATAGGTAGGTAACGATCCTGGTTATAGGTAGGTAACGATCCTGGTTATAGGTAGGTAACGATCCTGGTTATAGGTAGGTAACGATCCTGGTTATAGGTAGGTAACGATCCTGGTTATAGGTAGGTAACGATCCTGGTTATAGGTAGGTAACGATCCTGGTTATAGGTAGGTAACGATCCTAGTTATAGGTAGGTAACGATCCTAGTTATAGGTAGGTAACTAATTGTTAATTGTTTATTGCTGAAATTAAGATAACAAATCCAAATATATTTTAGATTTTGGATTATTCAAAGTAGCCACCCTTTGCCTTGATGACAGCACTGCAAACTCTTGGCATTTTCTCAAACACTTCATGAGTTAGTCACCTGGAATGCATTTCAATTAACAGGTGTACCGTGTTAAAAGTTCATTTCTGGAATTTCTTTCCTACTTAATGCATTTGAGCCAATCAGTTGTGTTATGACAAGGTATGGGTGGTATACAGAAGATAGCCCTATTTGGTAAAATACCAATATTATGGCAAGAACAGCTCAAATAAGCAAAGAGAAACGACAGTCCATCATCACTTTAAGACATGAAGGTCAGTTAATTCAGAACATTTCAAGAACTTTGAAAGTTTCTTCAAGTGCAGTCGCATAAACCATCAAGCGCTATGATGAAACTGTCTCTCATGAGGACCGCCACAGGAAAGGAAGATCCAGAGTTACATCTGCTGAAGAAGATAAGTTCATTGGAGTTACCAACCTCAGAAATTGCAGCTCAAATAAATGCTTCACAGAGTTCAAGTAACAGACACATCTCAACATAAACTGTTCAGAGGAGACTGTGTGAATCAGGCCTTCATGGTCGAATGGCTGAAAAGAAACCACTACTAAAGGACACCAATAAGAAGAAGAGAAGAAACACAAGCAATAGACATTAGTCCGGTGTAAATTGGTCCTTTGTTCTGATGAGCCCAAATTTGAAATTTTTGGTTGCAACCGCCGTGTCTTTGTGAGATGCAGTTGGTGAACGGATGATCTCTGCATGTGTGGTTCCCACCGTGAATCATGGAGGAGGAGGTGTGATGGTGTGAGGTTGCTTTGCTGGTGACACTGTCTGTGATTTATTTAGAATTCAAGGCACACTTTACCAGTATGTCTACCACAGCATTCTGCAGCGAAACGCCATCCCATCTGGTTTGGCCTTGTGGGACTATCATTTGTTTTTCAACAGGACAATGACCCAACACAACTCCAGGCTGTGTAAGGGCTATTTGACCAAGAAGGAAAGTGATGGAGTGCTGCATCAGATGACCTGACCTGGCCTCCACAATCACCTGAACTCGACCCAATTGAGATGGTTTGGGATGAGTTGGACTGCAGAGTGAAGGAAAAGCAGCCAACAAGTGCTCAGCATATTATGTGGGATCTCCTTCAAGACTGTTGGAAAAGCATTCCAGGTGAAGCTGGTTGAGAGAATGCCAAGTGTGTGCAAAGCTGTCATCAAGGCAAAAGGTGGCTACTTTGAAGAATCTAAAATCTAAAATGTATTTTTGATTTCTTTAACACTTTGTTGGTTACTACATGATTCCATAGGTGTTATTTCATAGTTTGATGTCTTCGCTATTTTTCTACATTGTAGAAAATAGTACAAATAAATACAAATCCTTGAATGAGTAGGTGTGTCCAAACATATGACTGATATTGTATATTAAAAAATAGATATACAATGCATTTAGAAAGTATTCTGACCATTTTACCTTTTCCACATTTTGTTAAATTACAGCCTTATTCTAAAATGGATGAAATTGCTTTTTTAAGTTGGAATGCCAAGCGTAGCGTCTGGAGGAAACCTGGCACCATCCCTACGGGGAAGCAATGTGGTGGCCTCATCATGCTGTGGGAATGTCTTTCAGCGGCAGGGACTGGGAGACTAGTCAGGATCGAGGGAAAGATGAACGGAGCAAAGTACAGAGAGATCCTTGATGAAAACCTGCTCCAGAACGCTCAGGACTTCAGACTTGGGCGAAGGTTCACCTTCCAACAGGACAACGACCCTAAGCACACAGCCAAGACAATGCATGAGTGGTTTCGGGACAAGTCTCAATGTCCATGAGTGGCCCAGCCAGAGCCCGGACTTGAACCCGATCGAACATCTCTGGAAAGACCTGAAAATAGCTGTGCAGCAACACTCCCCATCCAACCTGACAGAGCTTGAGAAGATATGCAGAGAAGAATGGGAGAAACTCCCCAAATATAGGTGTTCCAAGCTTGTAGTGTTATACCCAAGAAGACTAGAGGCTGTAATCATTGCCAAAGGTGCTTGTAAAGGGTCTGAAAACCAATGTAAATGTGATTCTTCCATTTTTTATTTTTAGATTTTTTGCAAACATTTCTAAAAACATGTTTTCACTTTGGTATTAATGAGTTATATTAATGAAGTGATGCAGAAAATTACATTGATGGAACTTGGATCAATCTATCTGCAATTTTAAAGCTGATCCAACCCCCCTCCCCCAAAATGTACAAAAAATAAATAAATACGAAATTGTACCCTCTCTTACCTGGCGGGCACCTCAATGTTGGAGATAGCGTAGAAGTACTTGAGCAGGTTGTCTCTCTGCACGTACGTTCCCCCCAGGGCTGGCCGGAGCAGCCTCAGCCGGAGGTTAGTGAAGGTAAAGAAGTCCCTCAAGCCCTTCATACTCTCCATGCGCGTGTACAAGCTGTCCATGTTGAGCAACCTCGGTCCGGCAAACACCGCAAAACGCTCACGAACCTCGAACTTCACATTCTTATCGTTCTTCGACCCCACCCAGCGTGAGAACTGCTCAGTGCAGATGACACGGGTAATATTTGCAGGCAACAGGTCACGGACAAGCTTCGGCGGCATGTTGAAGGCATCTAGACAATCATCGGCGTAGAACTGGTAGGATTGCCAAGTGCGACCATGGTCCATGGACTTGTCCAGCACCATGATGGTGGGGCGGCCGTACTCGAAGGTGATGGCGATGTCATCGGTCAACTCCAGGCTCTTGTTCCAGGCCAGGGATATGTTGGCCAAGAGGGGTTCTGGGTAACGGGACCATGTAACTGTCTGCCAGTAGGTGATGCGGCCTGTGCGCTCGCGGTCCTGCATCAGCTGGGGAGGGTGGGCCAGGTCCGAGTTGGAGGCATCACACTCATCACTGCACAGGTACGGGTTCTCCTGGAGAGGGGGAGGAGAGAAGGGAGTGGAGGGAGGGAGAAGGGGAAAGAGGAGAGAGGGACAACATAATGAGTTGCTAGTAAAGGGTTGCACTCACATATCAAGACTCTCTTGCAGGTAAGTTGGAATATACTGTGACTGATGAAAAAACACACTGCTTCCAAGATATTGGAAAAAACCCAGATTTTATTACAATAGCTGTTTCGATCTATAGTCAGGCAAAATCATCAAAGCTTAGACTGAAACATTGGGTATCTTGAAACTTTATATGCGCATTAATTTATCCTTCTAATTAAGTCAGTGAACAACACCTGCACAGAAAACTAACCAGTCAGTCAAAAGCACACAACCAGCCTATAACAAAAGCAAGTTACAGTTCTGTGGAGGCCGAGTTGATAAATCACCTGATTTATGGTGACACTGCGATAATAGAAAAAAACAACAAGCATAAGCAAAACATAGTGGACGTAGTTTGTGAAAAGCTATTCTCAGAAGAACCACTACTCAAATCCTAGCCTGAAGATATGTAGTCATACTGGTTCTTTCCTGCATAGTACATAGCTGTACATAGCCCATCTGTAAATAGCCCACCCAACTACCTACCTCATCCCCATATTGTTTTTATTTACTTTTTGCTCTTTTGCACACCAATATTTCTACTTGCACATCATCATCTGCACATCTCTCACTTCAGTGTTAATTTGCTAAATTGTAATTACTTCGCTACTATGGCCTATTTATTGCCTTACCTCCTTACTCCATTTGCACACACTGTATATAGATTTTTCTATTGTGTTATTGACTGTACTTTTGTTTATCCTATGTGTAACTCTGTGTTGTTTGTGTCGCACTGCTTTGCTTTATCTTGGCCAGGTTGCAGTTGTAAACGAGAACTTGTTCTCAACCTGTTAAATAAGGGTTAAATATTTTTTTTTTTTAAATAGTAGTTCATTGATTGAATAATCTCTGGGACTGGCCAGAGATTCCAAATCAAATCAAATTTAATTGGTCACATATGCGTGATTTGCAGATGTTATTGAAGGTGTAGCGAAATGCTTGTGCTTCAAGCTCTAACAAGTAATATTACAAATTACACAACGTATACCCCATAAACACAAATCTAAGTAGGAATGAATTAAGACTCTATAAATATGAAGATGAGTAATGCAAGATATGTAAATGAGTAATAAGGGATAAGTAATAAGTAAATTAAATACCGTAGAATAGTTTAGAAAACAGTATAACTGTGTGACTAAGGTACCGTAGAATAGTATAGAATAGAATAGTATAGAATACAGTATATACACATAAGATGAGTTATGCCAGATATTTAAACCTTATTAAAGTGACTGGTGTTCCATTCCTTGAACTGCCTAGTGATTTCTAGTCTATGCCTACTGGCAGCAGCCTCTAATGTACTAGTGATGGCTGTTTAACAGTCTGATGGCCTTGAGAAATAAGCTGTTTTTCAGTCTCTCGGTCCCAGCTTTGAAGCACCTGTACCGACCTCACATTCTGGATGATAGCAGGGTTATCAGGCAGTGGCTCGGGTGGTTAATGTCCTTGGTGATGTTTTTGGCCTTCCTGTGACATCAGGTGCTGTAGTTGTCCTGTAGGGCGGGTAGTTTGCCCCCGGTAATGCGTTGGGCAGACCGCACCACCCTCTGGTGAGCCTTGCGGTTGCGGGAGGTGCAGTTGCCTTACCAGGCGGTGATACAGCCTGACAGGATGCTTTCAATAGTTTGTGAGGGTTTTAGGTGACAAGTCAAATTTCTTTAGCCTCCTGAGGTTGAAGAGGCTCTGTTGTGCCTTCTTCACCACACTTTCTGTGTGGGTGGTCAATTTCAGTTTGTCCGTGATGTGTATGCCAAGGAACATGAAGCTTTCCACCTTCTCCACTGCGGTCCCATCGATGTGGATAGGGGGGTGCACCCTCTGCTGTTTCCTGAAGTCCACGATCATCTCCTTTGTTTTGTTGACTTTGGGTGAGAGGTTGTTTTTCAGGCACCATACTCCCTGAGCCCTCACCTCCTCCCTGTAGGCTGTCTCGTCGTTGTTGGTCATCTTTTTATTTAAATTTTTGCTCCCTTTGCTGTTTCCTGAAGTCCACAATCATCTCTTCTGTTTTGCTGACATTGAGTGAGAGATTCTTTTCCTGACACCACTCTCTGAGATCCCTCACCTCCTCCCTGTAGGCCGTCTCGTCATCGTTGGTAATCAAGCCTACTACTGTTGTGTCGTCTGCAAACTTGATGATTGAGTTGGAGGAGTGCTGGGCCACGCAGTCATGGGTGAACAGGGAGTAAAGAAGGGGGATGAGCACGCACCCTTGTTGGGCCCCAGTGTTGAGGATCAGGATAGTGGAGGTGATGTTTCCTACCTTCACCACCTGGGGGCGGCCCGTCACGATGTCCAGGACCAAGTTGCCTCAAGCTTAATGATGAGTTTAGAGGGTACTATGGTGTTGAATGCTGAGTTATAGTCAATAAACAGCATTCTTACATAGGTATTCTTCTTGTCCAGATGAGATAGGGCAGTGTGAAGAGTGATGGTGATTGCATCGTCTGTGGATCTATTGGGGCAGTAAGCAAATTGAAGTGGGTCTAGGGTGGCAGGTAAGGTAGAGGTGATATGATTCTTGACTAGTCTTTCAAAGCACTTCTAGATGACAGAGGTGAGTGCTGCAGGGCGATAGTCATTAAGTTCATTTACCTTTGCCTTCTTGGGAACAGGAACAATGGTGGCCATCTTGAAGCATGTGGGGACAGCAGACTGGGATAGGGAAAGATTGAATATGCCCGTAAACCCACCAGCCAGCTGGTCTGCACATGCTCTGAGGACGCGGCTGGGGATGCCGTCTGGGCCGGCAGCCTTGCGAGGGTTAACACGTTTAAATGTTTTACTGACGTCGGCCATGGAGAAGTAGAGCTACAGTCTATGGTAGCGGGCCGCATCGGTGGTACTGTGTTATCCTCACCCAGCTGTGTTGGGTTCAGTAGGGCACACAGTAGAACAAGTTTTTGAAACAGAAATGTATGTTTGTTGTTGTCGGACGATTTATCACACCATTTCAAAATGTTTGTTTCTGCTGAACACGGCCCTAGTGTTCCAGGCCATCAATCCTTGTTAAGAGAGGAAGAATGAAAAACCAGCAGCACAAGATATCTTGAGGCTACCGAATTGAACAGCCCTGCTATAGAAGATCTAACTGTGTGGGTGGCTATGACTTAATACTGAAAGGACTGGGTCTTTTCTCCCAACAACATTAGATGAGATCCTCCCACTCTCACTAGGGAGACGTGGCACGCTTATTTCCTCTCAGATAACCTCATTAACTACTGCTGATATCACCCCCTTATTAGACGTAACACAACGAGGCACAGACACAACACAGTAAAATAGTAAGAGATGCCTGTTAAACACAACAGCTTGCTACTCTATAATATACAACTAGGGGTTGCAAAACCCTAGAAACTTTCCCAAAACTCATTGGAAGATTCCAGGAATCAGCAGGAAATCAGCAGGAAATCAGCAGGAAATCCGGAATCCTCCAACCAGGATTTCCAACTGGAATCTGGCCATAGGCCAAGAAAAGGTACACATTTTTGTCCACCCCTCACTCCTGCCTCCGATGCAGCAACTTACATTGGAGAGGATTTGTGGCCTGCCCTAAGGAAATGACCCCTGACCTCCAAATCCTATTGAAAATGATTACACTCAACTGACACTGTCACACTGTCCCAGATACACAAGGACACGTAGGTTACATAGCGGAACTGCATTAATGCAATATACAGGACAGAGTGGCGGAGGGTCTGTGTAGAGAATGACGCAAATACAGTGTTTGTGTATTTGTGGTTTACATGCACATCTGGATCTGGTGTGGGACTGAGCAGTGATGAACTAAATTATGCACTAAAAGCTGCACTTGACCTTATTGGCTGACCTCTCTGTTTCTTAGATAATCAGGGAGGGGGGAAGTATTTTGTTGTGTATGGGAGGGTTGCGTGAGTGGGTGCGTGTTGGTATTTGTTTAACTCTCCCCTCCCCTTCTCTTTCCTTAACCCCTCTCCTCTTCTCTTTCTTCTACCCTGCCCCACATAGCTACCTCCTGCCAGCAGTATGTACACACACACACACACAAATCCCAGCCAACTGCTACGGCAGGTGGCCCGCACCGCTAATCCCATCCAGCATTTATCCTCGCTGGGATCCTGTTGCCGCGACGATGAGCACCACGGCGATGGAACTCTGTCGCCGTAAACATGCGGCAGTGATAAGCAGGTTCCCTTTTTTGGCTGGACGCGTCTCAATCGGAGCAGAAGCTTGCTCATTCCCTTAAGCTTAGGGACCTAGATCTGGCTCAGAATACACAATAACCATGGTCTAGAAACAATCTAACCTAAGTACGAGACTCAGTAAGAACACATGTAGTTAATTTTAGCCAGTTTGCTACAGCAAATGTGAAATATTATGTGGATTATAATTAACAGCCATTTTTGTAGGGGTCGATACATTTTTTGTTAAGGAAAATCAAGTCTGAAATTTCAAAGTGGGAATTCCAAACTTTAGAAGCATTTTTAACTCAAATACACTGCAAGTTTACATTTAATGCTGTGCGGAACAATTATCAGCAACAAAAGAGTGATCAAATTAAGATCTTACATCTGTAAACAGTATTTTATGAGCCGATATGACGCGTCCCAATTGGAACAAAAGCTTGCTTGAGCCCTCATTTCCCTACACCTGAGGGATCTAGATTTGGATACTGACACTCAAAATCTGAGAAATATATTTTTTGTTGTGTGATTTGGAGAACGTATGGAGCACATGCAAATATAAATGAGCATATCCATCTTTATGAGAGGAATCACTCCAGTAAGATACAGAGACATCTGAACACTAAACAACTATGTACCAAACATAATATTCAATTCAAACAACTCACATTATCAATACAATTCGTCTGTTTGTCTAAGAAGGAATAGGACTCAATCAAATTCAAATGACCTACATCAAAATAAACAGAAGGCATGCTTTGTAATCTCTCTCGCTCTCATTCTCCTTGCCAGCAAGGGCAATAAAGTCCAGGACAGCCAAAGAACACAATGTCGTTTCTTTGGAACAATCATCCAATGAAATAACCGTCCCATTAAAACAGTCCACAGTGAGACACAGCCAGGGATATTGCTTCCTGGCTCAGTGTGTTTGTTTTGTTGTTTGCTGTGAGTTAAGGTCACCAGGGGACTGTCTCCCTTGCCCTGTTGGGGAATGTGATTGTCCTGTACATAAGAAGTGTATGTCTGTTACATTTTAGTCATTTAGCAGACGCTCTTATCAAGAGTGACTTTAGGTAAAGAGTGCGCACATTTTCATTTGTCCTGGTCCCCAATGGGAATCAAACCCACAACCCTGGTGTTGCAAGTGCCATGCTCTACCAACTGAACCACGTGTGTGTCAGTTATTATGCTGGTGAGTGTGTGAGTGATAGTGGGAGTAGTAGTGTGATGTGATGAATTGTTTGAGCATGTGCACACGCACGTGTGAGCATCAGTGTCCCTATCAGTGTGAGTATAGCGCGCGTGTGTGAGAGGGAGTGTGTGTCTATGTGTATCTGCAACATTATGCTAAACCTCTTTGTCAGTCTAGATGGCGCAGACAGACATTGCAGTATTTTGATTTTTTATGTACTATTTCTTACATTTTTAACACAGACAATCTTAAGTGTCATTACATACAGCCGGGAAGAACTATTGGATATCAGAGTGACATCAACTTACCAGCACTACGACCAGGAATACGACTTTCCCGAAGCGGATCCTTTGTCCGAACCACCCAGGGCATTTGAACTGATTCCAGAGGCTGACCCAAAACAACATCGCTGGAGAAGAGGAAGACGGAGCGGTCTTCTGGTCAGACTTCGGAGGCGCGCACACCACCCACCGCTTACGAGTATGATACTCGCTAATGTCCAGTCTCTAGATAACAAGGTCGACGAAAACAGGTGTGGAAGGTCCACCAGAGGGCAGGCTGGGCTCACGGATAGTAGCCCAACCAGGCATGTGAGTCAAGGTGACCAGAGGCAATTAAGCACAGCTGACGGTACTAATGAAATATTCTCTTTCCCCTACAAGAGAGAGGAGGGAACCAGCAGAGAGGAGAGGAAAAAGAAAGAATAAGAGTGGTTGCTCCACTTAAGGAGAGGACGTATCTTTTGGAAGGCGAGGAGAAGGAGAAGATAAACCATCTCTGGAGAATGGCCACCAAGAGAGGGGAGCTATCCTCGAAGAACCATTAAGATGGTGACAAACCCATGATTTTTGTTATAGTTTAAAGATAATCGTCTTGTGTTCCTGTTTCATCTGAAGAAGAAGATGCGTTTTTCCTTGGGAGATTCTCATTGATTGTGTTGGAGTGTTTGTATTGACAGAAATCCCTCAATAGAGAACTGTGTTCAATCAAGAAAACCTACTCCTGACTTGTTTATTCCACCTTTCCGCTTTAGAGTGACACCAGATTACTTGGTGAGCTCACAGGGCAAGGGTTGCTTTCCAGAGGGACAGCAGGGATTGTAACATACTCTGTTTCACAGAAACATGGCTCTCTCGGGATATGCAGTCGGAGACGGTACAGCCACGTTTATTCTTTGTGTGTTGCGCCGACCAAAATAAACATCTCTCCGGGAAGAAGAAGGGCGGTGGTGTATGTTTCATGATCGACGACTCATGGTGTAATTGTAACAACATACAGGAACTCAAGTCCTTTTGTTCACCTGACCTAGAATTCCTCACAGTCAAATGCCGACCGTATTATCTCCCAAGATAATTCTCTTCAGTTATTGTCACAGCTGTGTATATTCCCCCTCAAGCTGATACCATGACGGCCCTCAAGGAACATCCCTGGACTCTATGCAAACTTGAAACCATATATCCTGAGGCTGCATTTATTGTAGCTGGGGATTTTAACAAAGCAAATTTGAGAACAAGGCTCAATAAATTCTATCATTATATCTACTGTAGCTGGAAAAACACTGGATCACTGTTACTCTAACTTCCACGATGCATCCAAGGTCATCTCCCGCCCTCCTATTGGCAAATCTGACCACGACTCCATTTTGCTCCTCCCTTCATATAGGCAGAAACTCAAACAGGAAGTACCCATACTAAGGACTTTTCAACGCTGGTCTGACCAATCGGAATCCACGCTTAAGATGGTTTTGATCACTGGGATGACTGGGATATGTTCCTTACCTGTCACCCTAGACCCACTTCAATTTGCTTTCCGCCCCAATAGATCCACAGACGATAAAATCACCATCATACTGCATACTGCCCTATCCATCTATTCATTGACTATAGCTCAGCATTCAACACCATAGTACCCTCCAAGCTCATCATTAAGCTTGAGGCCCTGAACCCCACCCAGTGCAATTGGGTCCTGCCCCCAAGTGGTGAAGGTAGGAAACAACATATCCACTTTGCTGATCCTCAACACTGGGGCCCGACAAAGGTGTGTGCTCAGCCCCCCTCACGTACTCACTGTGCACACACGCGTGGCCATGTACGCTTCCAACACAATCATCAAGTTTGCAGACAACACAACGTAGTGGGCTTGATTACCAACAACGGGCCTCCCGGGTGGCGCAGTGGTTAAGGGCGCTGTACTGCAGCGCCAGCTGTGCCACCAGAGACCCTGGGTTCGTGCCCAGGCTCTGTCGCAACCGGCCATGACCGGAAGGTCCGTGGGGCGATGCACAATTGGCCTAGCGTCGTCCGGGTTATGGGAGGGCTTGGCCGGTAGGGATATCCTTGTCTCATCGCGCAGCAGCGACTCCTGTGGCGGGCCGGGCGCAGTGCACGCTAACCAAGGTTGCCAGGTGCACGGTGTTTCCTCCGACACATTGGTGCGGCTGGCTTCCGGGTTGGATGCGCGCTGTGTTATGAAGCAGTGCGGCTTGGTTGGGTTGTGTATCGGAGGACGCATGACTTTCAACCTTCGTCTCTCCCGAGCTCGTACGGGAGTTGTAGCGATGAGACAAGATAGTAGCTACTAAAACAATTGGATACCACGAAATTGGGGACAAAAATTAAAATTAAAATAAAAAGATTACCAACAACGACGAGACAGCCTACAGAGAGGAGGTGAGGGCTATCGGCGTGTGGTGTCAGGAAAGGAATCTCTCACTCAATGTCAACAACACAAAGGAGATGATGGAGGACTTCAGGTAACAGCAGAGGGAGCACCCCCCTATCCACATCGATGGGACAGCAGTGGAGAAAGTGGAACGTTTTAAGTTCCTTGGTGTACCCATCACGGACAAACTGAAATGGTCCACCCACACAGACAGCGTGGTGAAGAAGGTGCAACAGAGCCTCTTCAACCTCAGGAGGCTGAAGAAATTTGTCTTGTCAACTAAAACCCTCGCAAACTTTTACAGGTGCACTACTGAGAGCATCCTGTCTGGCTGTATCACCGCCTGGTACGGCAACTGCACTACCCACAACCACAGAGTGGTCTGCATAACGCATCACTGGGGGCAAACTACAGGACACCTACAGCACCCGATGTCACAGGAAGGCCAAAAAAATCATCAAGGACAACAACCAGCCGAGCCACTGTCTATTCACCCAGCAACCATCCAGAAGGTGAGGTCAGTACAGGTGCATTAAAGCTGAGACCGAGAGACTGAAAAACAGCTTCTATCTCAAGGCCATCAGACTGTTAAACAGCCATCACTAACACAGAGAGACTGCTGCCTACATACAGACTTGAAATCATTGGCCACTTTAATAAATGGATCACTAGTCACTTTAATAATACCACTTTAATAATGTTTACATATCTTGCCTTACTCATCTCATATGTATATGCTGTATTTTATACAATTTATTGCATCTTGCTCATGCCGCTCTGTCATTGCTCATCCATATATTTTAATTTATATATTCTTATTCCATTCATTTACTTAGATTTACTGTATGTGTATTAGGCAGTTGTTATGGAATTGTTAGATTACTTGTTAGATATTGCTGCACTGTCGGATCTAGAAGCACAATAATTTTGCTACACTCGCAATAACATCTGCTAACTGTGTGCATGTGACCAATACAATTTGATTTGAAGTTGGTGGTGACGAGGGCAGGGGCATCTGGCTGCTGCTACATCACAGGACAGTTTGTGTTCCGATTACCAACATCCAGGTCTGCTCTGAACAGGTCTGCACTGAACAGGTCTGCACTGAACAGGTCTGCACTGGACAGGTCTGCACTGGACAGGTCTGCACTGAACAGGTCTGCACTGAACAGGTCTGCACTGAACAGGTCTGCACTGGACAGGTCTGCACTGAACAGGTCTGCACTGAACAGGTCTGCACTGGACAGGTCTGCACTGGACAGGTCTGCACTGGACAGGTCTGCTCTGAACAGGTCTGCTCTGAACAGGTCTGCACTGGACAGGTCTGCTCTGAACAGGTCTGCTCTGAACAGGTCTGCTCTGAACAGGTCTGCTCTGAACAGGTCTGCACTGATGCCTAAGAGCAACTCTCAGGGGATGGGAACTTACACTATAACAGGACAGGAGGGCAGCCAGGAAATCCTGGCCTGCTCTTCAGCTGTACTACTATGTCTACGTCTTTGGCTGAGAAATCGACTGGAAAATGCGGTCACTACAACGCCAAACTTTTTTCCAAATTAGCTCCATAATATCGACAGAAACATGGCAAACGTTGCTTAGAATCAATCCTCAAGGTGTTTTTCACATAACAATTCAATAATATATCCGTCGGGACAATTGGTTTCTCATAAGAAGCGATTGGAAAAATGGCTAATTGTGTACTTTATGCAAGATTTTCTGCGGGAGCCATCATGTGACCACTTGGTAAATGTGGTCCCTTACGGCTATTCTTCAACATAAATGCGTAAAAAGACGTCACAATGCTGTAGACACCTTGGGGAATACGTAGAAAACGTAAGCTCATTCGTAGCTCATTCACAGCCATATAAGGAGTCATTGGCATGAAGGTGCTAAGGTTTCAGACGATTGCTGAACTCTTAACCATACCACGTGGTTAAACTCTGAGACTATCGAACCGACAGAAAAATAACAAATCTTTGATACTAATTACTAGTCTGCAGCTAGGAATTCGGTACCATTGAATGTGAAGAACGAAAACCACCGAAACATCTATCTATAACAACATTGCTGAATGTTACTCTGAACTATCCATTCTAACCTTGTCAGAGAGAGAGAGAGGGCAGATAAACTCTCCAATAGAGATCACAACTACACAGTGAGCGTAAATATATATATTGATTGCAATTATTCCCAAATGAGTGAGCGTTCATGTGCAAAGGATTAGCATTTCAATTGTTATCATTATCAACTTTGTCTTTTATCTCAGTCGACCCCCACTTCCCTTTTGTCCACCAAGCCGTGATGCCGGTTTAGCCCACTAGGGCACATTCCCCTATTATTTCCTTGTAACCATATCTACTTGTTTGTTTGTGCATTTCTGTGATTATCTAGTTAGTCAATAAATAAATGATTTAAGACTATTGATGTATGGATGACTCATAGTGAAGACTGGGTTAGTGCAGATAACCAACAATTTACGACGTTTGGAATGAGACTAACGTGAGGTAAAGAATAATTCATTAATTAGAAGACTAATTGATCAGATATTAAAATATCTGAAAGTTATATTAGGAAAATTATAACTTTGTAATCTGAATATTTTCCTTGGTGCCCCGACTTCCTAGTTAATTACAGTTACATGATTAAGTTAGTTTAATAACGTAATAATAATTACAGAGAATTTCTGATGAAAATAAGTCTTCAGTTTAATGATGCCAAAGGCACGACACAGTACTCAGTCCACTTACTGCTAAAAGAACACTCAGGGGGAACCACTGTTAGTCTACACCTGTTGTTTACGAAGTATGTGACAAAGAATAAACAACAACAATTGATTGGATTCTTATACTCTTTGGGGACATCCTGCCATTCTTGTTTACTGTAGTCCCATGAGAGAGGAAATCTTAACTAACTAACTAACCATATAGACTATGTTCCAAATATTGTACTCAATCCAAGGATCAGACAGGTGAAGTGGTATCATCGGGAGGCTTAGAGGTGGTTTGAGTTCTTCACCTCAAGCTGTCTGAGCCTTGCAACAGATCCTCCTTAGTCCCACCTTGAACTGCCCAAGACTCTACTGATATTAGGCCACCAACAAGCCATGTGTTTCTCAATAGTATCACACACACACACACACACACACACACACACACACACACTGCCTGTGTAAACTTGTAACATGCATTGCCATAAAGTGAAAATGAAATGAAACATTGACCTGACTACAGATGTAGGATCTTAATTTGGAACAGTTTGCTACAGCATGAAAATAATCCTGCAACCACAGTAAATGTGGATTATTATGTGGATTATAATTATTGGACATTTTTGTAGGGGATTATACATTATTCGTTAGGATGCTCTCAAATCAAATTTGACCTTTTAAATTGGAAATTACAAACTTTACAAGCCTTTTTAAGCCTCCTGAAAATGCTCAGCAACGAAACAGTGATTAAAATGAAGAAATTAAATGATGAAACCATTTTTTTTTATAATGCCAAGACTATGTTAATACACTAATGATAATTGTCTATGAAGCAGAAGGCCTTTAACGTTGCAGGTATGGGTGTGGTTGGAGACGTGTCCAACCCACAAGTGCCATCTTGAATTAGACTGCGGGCCCATTGTTTGGAGAGCATTGTTTGCTACTAATTTCAGGCCTTTTTACTCAACATTCAACATGTTTTTTTGTGGAAATATACATTGAATATTTTAGAGCCATCATCTTCCATTGGACCTTTACATTTTCTGTTGGAGTATTGACTATTGATATTTGGGTTGTGTTGGGATTCTCTTTTTTGTATGTTTTTTTTCATTGGTTTACAAATATTTATTTGGACTTGGGCTTCCATTCAAAGACTCAACCAGAGGTTCTGGTAGGACTTATAAAACATTATTTATAAAACAAAACAAAACAATATGTTTTTTGAATGCTATATTTAGTTTAAAAGCATGATAGCTTGGTTGTGAATGCAGCATAAGGTTTTCAATTACATGGTGAATTTTGCTCTTTGGACTTTTGGCTCAGGACTATTCATGTATTGTTTATGATTGAATGCTTATTGTGTTGCTTATGTTGAAACCCTATGATGTTCCTATCAATACACCATTATTGCCCTGACCGATTCCCCAATCTTATATTTCTAACAAGTTTGTGTGGTTTATGCAAGCTAGTGGTTCTATGTTCCCAGAGTCAGATCCATCTTTAGCTGCCATTATTACTCCTTATAGAAGGTTTTTAGTGCAGGCTTTGGTGCAGGCTTTATTCCAGCCCAGTACTAACCCATCTGATTTATCTAATCAAGGTCTTGATGATTAGTTGCTCACTGCAGGTGGTAATCAGGTGTGTTACTACTGGCTGGTTTTACAGGAACAAGATAATCAGGATTGAAGACCTAACTCTCTCTAGGGGTTGGCGTCAGTCCCAAGGCCTGCAGGGTTTGGGTGTCCCTGTATGGATCTGTCTGCTGGCGCAGGGCAGGAAAGCTTGAGAAGGGGCGGATAAAGGCAGCATGGGCAGAAGTAGCCAGGGAAGGGGCAACGAGGTAGCCAGGGCTGAGGTAGCCAGAGATGGGTTAGCCAGGGAAGGGGCAACGAGGGTAGCCAGGGCTGAGGTAGCCAGAGATGGGTTAGCCAGGGAAGAGGCAACGAGGGTAGCCAGGGCTGAGGTAGCCAGAGATGGGTTAGCCTGGGATGATGCAAAGAGGGCAGCCAGGAAAGAGGCAGCCAGGGGAGAGGCAGTCTGGGAAGGGTTATCTTGGGCAGGGGGAGGTAGCATTGCCTTGGGCCCAGTCTGGGAAGGGTTATCTTGGGCAGGGGGAGGTGGCATGGCCTTGGGCCCAGTCTGGGAAAGAAGTGATCTACTGACTGTTCTCTACTCCACAACACCACCAGCTGCCATCTTCCTCTCCTTCCAGCTGCTCTCTCTCTCTCTCTCTTTCTTACTCTCGCTCTAACTCTCTCCCCACCTCTCTCCCTCCCTCCGTTTTGCGCACTCACTCTCTCCCCACCTCTCTTTCCCTTTCCCCACCTCTTTCTTTCTCATGTCTATTTTTAGAGCTGGCTGATTTCTACCTTCTAAAACAAACAAACTCTGTTGTGGGACAGGAAGGTTTTTTTCTTCTTCTTTCACACATGCACACACACACCGTCCCTCATCTGTCACTACACAGGCCCATGCACATACATGGAGGCACTCTGTTGGTTTTGGTTCAAACCAAGCCACATGCAAGACGTACTGTACGCTAACGCAGGCTTTTCGTGTGTGTGTGTGACTAATCCAGCTTGATACAGTACAGGAGCATCATCCTCAATAGAAAAAGATGGTGGCCATGTTTATAGGAACTACTGTACTACTACTACTACTACTACTACTACTACTACTACTACTAATTAAAAACAAAAAACAATGTTTTAAGTGAGAAGAAGCCATTGGTCCAAAGCCGAAAAATAATGGAAATTCACATGAGCGCCACAATGTCTACAAAACCCATGCTCTACCAAGGTTTTCCAGCACACAGCTTTGACCTACTACAGTAGCTATGTTGGTCTATTGTACTTCAAACAATGTGTACGCAGGTTGTTTAGGATTCAAACCTTCTCAAACAGCCTAATTCAAATCAAATCAAATTGTATTTGTCACATGCGCCGACCTTACAGTGAAATGCTTTACTTACAAGCCCTTAACCAACAATGCAGTTTTAAGAAAATACCAACAACAACAAAAATAAAGAGATAAGAATAACAAATAATTCAAGAGCAGCAGTAAATAAATATAGCGGGGCTACATAAAAAGAATGCTGGTACTGAGTCAATATGCAGGGGGCACCGGTGTCGAGGTCATTGAGGTAATATGTACATGTAGGTAGAGTTATTAAAGTGACTATGCATGGAGAATAACAGAGAGTAGCAGCAGCGTAGAGGGGGGGCAGCGGCAATGCAAATAGTCTGGGAAGCCATTTGATTAGCTGTTCAGGAGACTTATGGCTTGGGGATAGAAGCTGTTTGGAAGCCTCTTGGAACTAGACTTGGCGCTCCGGTACTGCTTGCTGTGCGGTAGCAGAGAGAACACTCTATGACTAGGGTGGCTGGAGTATTTGACCATTTTTAGGGCCTTCCTCTGACACCGCCTGGTATAGAGGTCTGTTGGTGATGTGTTGGTGATGTGGACGCCACGGAACTTGAAGCTCTCAACTTGCTCCACTGCAGCCCCGTCGATGAGAATGGGGTCGTGCTCGGTCCTCCTTTTCCTGTAGTCCACAATCATCTCCTTTGTCTAGATCACGATGAGGGAGAGGTTGTTGTCCTTGCACACTGTCAGGTCTCTGACCTCCTCCCTATAGGTTGTCTCATCGTTGTCGGTGATCAGGCCTACCACTGTTGTGTCATCGGCAAACTTAATGACGGTGTTTTCCACCATAATTTGCAAATAAATTCATAAAAACTCCTACAATGTGATTTTCTGGATTTTTTTTCTCATTTTGTCTGTCATAGTTGAAGTGTACCTATGATGAAAATTACAGGCCTCTCATCTTTTTAAGTGGGAGAACCTGCACATTTGGTGGCTGACTAAATACTTTTTTGCCCCACTGTATATACATATATACATATACATACATTAGGCATGGCTTGCAGTCGGCGTTCTAATTCATCCCAAAGGTGTTCGATGAATTTTAGGTCAGGGCTCTGTGCAGGCCACTCAAGTTCTTCCACACCGATTTCGACAATTAATTTCTGTATGGACGTCACTTTGTGCACAGGGGCATTGTCATGCTGAAACAGGAAAGGGCCTTCTTCAAACTTTTGCCACAAAGATCAAATCCAATTTTATTTGTCACATATACGTGGTTAGCAAATGTTAATATGAGTGTAGCGAAATGCTTGTGCTTCTAGTTCCGACCATGCAGTAATATCTAACAAGTAATCTAACCTAACAATTTGGAAGCAAAGAATCATCTAGAATGTCATTGTATGCTGTAGTATTAAGATTTCCCTTCACTGGAACTAAGGGGCCCAAACCATGAAAAACAGCCCCAGACCATTATTCCTCCTCCACTAAACTTTACAGTTGGCACTATGCATTCAGGCAGGTAGCGTTCTCCTGGTATCCGCCAAATCCAGATTTGTCCGTCAGACTGACAGATGGTGAAGCATGATTCATCACTCTAGAGAATGCGTTTCCACTACTCCAGAGTCCAATGACAGTGAGCTTTACACCACTCCAGCCGATGCTTGGCATTGCACATGGTTAGCTTAGGCTTGTATGCAGCTGCTTGGCAATGGAAACCGATTTCATGACGCTTCCGACGAACAGTTCTAGTGCTGACATTGCTTCCAGTTTGGAACTCGGTAGTGAGTGTTGCAAAATAGGACAGATGATTTTTACGCGTTTCAGCACTCGGTGGTCCCATTTTGTGAGCTTGTGTGGCCTAACACTTTGCGGTTGAGCAGTTGTTGCTCCTAGACATTTCCACTTCACAATAACAGCACTTACAGTTGACCGGGGCAGCTCTTGCAGGGTAGTAATTTGATGACTTGACTTGATGGTTCCACTTTGAATGTCACTGAGCTCTACAGTAAGGCCATTCTACTGGCAATGTTTGTCTATGGAGATTGCATGGCGGTGTTCTCGGTTTTATACACCTGTCAGCAACGGGTGTGGTTGAAATAGCCAAATCCACTAATTTAAAGGGGAGTCAACATGCTTTTTTTATATATATATAGTGTGTATATTTATTTTAACAGCAGGACACTGTAAAGTCCATTATTAATCTGAAGAGTATGAATTAGGATGCTTAAGAAGATTTGAACCCTAAGCAACCTACATTGTTTGAGGTAAAAGAGTAGCTACTGTTATAGGTCAAGGCTGTGTACTGGAAAACCTTGGTAGAGCATGGGTGGAGTAGACATTGTGGTGCTCATGTGAATTCCCTTACTTTTTTGGCTTCATACCAATGTCTACGTCTCATTTAAAACATAGCTTTTACACCGGAATGTGATTATACAAAATTAGACAACATTTTTACACGCAAAACAAAATTACATGTAATTTGCACTCCAGAGCCCGGTTTCCCAAAAGCATCTTAAGGCTAAATTCTCATTAGAACCTTCATAGCCGCATCATTAAATCACAGAGCTATTTCCCAAAACCATTGTTACTAAAGTTGCACTTGAAAACACTTGTTATTTACCGACTGCCTCAGACCACTTGTAGAACAGCTAACTGGGTTGTTAGATGCTTTTTTGCCCTTCCGAGTCACTATAAACAGAAGATCTCTGCTAAACCTTTAATCAAGATGTTTATCTGTCCCTCTGTGTCACGACTTCCGCCGAAGTCGGCCCTTCTCCTTGTTCGGGTGGTGGTCGACGTCACCGGCTTTCTAGTCACTACAGATCCATTTTTCTGTTTTGTTTTATTTTGTCTGATTACATACACACCTGTTTTACATTCCCTCATTACATTCCCTATTTAACCATCTGACATACATTTATGTTCTATCCGTGAATGTTTGTGTCGTTAGTGTTCGTGTTAGAGTTTTGTTGTATGTTCCATTTTTGGAATTTTGCTTTATTCTTTGAGTAAACTCGGTTGTTTTACTCCATACCTGTGTCCTGCGCCTGACTTCGCTTTCACTCTGCACCCAAATCGCTGACAGAATCACGGACCAATTCAAATGGAGTCAGCAGGTACGGCCAGCCCTTCTCTCCCAGTAGAGGAGCGCGTTCAGCAGCACGCGACCATGTTAATCCGGACCATTCCCTGTACCAGTTGTGGCCGCAGAGGGCACACTGCTGGTTGGTGCTGGGGTGGTTCTCCAGGAGGTCGAGGTAGCAGGCGGAGCACTGGTGGGTCATCCCAGGTGAGTAGGAACACAACTCACCCAGAGCCCCCTGTTGCACACATGTGGTTACCTATAGAATTTCCTGAGTTCTCCCCACATTCCCAGCATAAGGCACTAGTAGATTCAGGTGCAGCTGGGAACTTTATTGACCGCTTCTTGGCACATAGATTAGGGATCCCTATTGTTCCTGTTGATGTTCCCTTCCCTGTACATGCCTTAGATAGTCGTCCTTTGGGGTCGGGGATAATTGGGGAGGTCACAGCGCCCACTGCTATGAGAAAGCAGGGGAATTTCCTTGGTTGGCCTCTCATGATCCTATTATTTTGTGGCAACAGAGGGCTCTCAAGGCATGGTCCTGTCAGTGTTCAGGGAGGTGTGTTGGTGTTTCCTTAGGTGCCACTACGGTGGAAAGTTCAAACCAGGTCTCCACCATGCACATTCCCCCTGAATATGCCGATTTGGCACTCGCCTTCTGTAAAAAGAAGGCGACTCAATTACCACCCCATCGACAAGGGGATTGTGTGATAGATCTCTTGGTAGATGCTGCACTTCCCAGGAGTCATGTGTATCCTCTGTCACAGGAGGAGACGGTGGCTATGGAGACATATGTCACCAAATCTCTGGGACAGGGATACATTCAACCTTCCATCTCACCTGTCTCCTCAAGTTTATTTTTTGTGAAGAAAAAGGATGGAGGTTTGGGCCCGTGTATTGATTATAGAGGTTTGAATAAGATCACGGTAAAATACAGTTACCCGCTACCGCTCATAGCCAGTATGACAGAGTCATTACACGGGGCTCGCTTCTTCACAAAATTGGACCTCAGGAGCGCTTACAACCTGGTGCGTATCCGGGTGGGAGATGAGTGGAAGACAGCATTTAGCACCACTTCTGGGCATTATGAGTACCTCGTCATGCCGTACGGGTTGATGAATGCTCCATCAGTCTTCCTATCCTTTGTAGATGAGATTTTCAGGGACCTGCACGGGC
This sequence comes from Oncorhynchus tshawytscha, assembly GCF_018296145.1. Taxonomy (NCBI): domain Eukaryota; kingdom Metazoa; phylum Chordata; class Actinopteri; order Salmoniformes; family Salmonidae; genus Oncorhynchus; species Oncorhynchus tshawytscha. Next base: position 36,267,779 of record NC_056448.1, read on the forward strand.
AGGGTGTAGTGGTGTATATAGATGACATTCTAATATACTCCGCTACACGCACCGAGCATGTGTCCCTGGTACGCAGGGTACGCAGGGTGCTTGGTAGACTGTTGGAACATGACCTGTACGTCAAGGCTGAGAAATATCTGTCTTTCCAACAGTCCATCTCCTTCCTAGGGTACCGCTTTTCAGCGTCAGGGGTAGAGATGGAGAATGATCGCATTTCAGCCGTGTGTAATTGGCGACTCCCGCCACGGTAAAGGAGGTGCAGCGGTTTTTAGGGTTTGCCAACTACTACCTGAGATTTATCTGGGGTTTTGGTCAGGTAGCGGCTCCCATTACCTCACTGCTGAAGGGGGGACAGGTGCGACTGCAGGGGCGGACAGGGCTTTTGGTCACCTGAAGGCTCTTTTTCCCTTGGCTCCCGTGTTGGCTCATCCTGATCCCTCCTTAGCGTTCATAGTTGAGGTGGACGCGTCCGAGGCAGGGACAGGGGCTGTGCTGTCTCAGCGCTCGGGTACGCCACTAAAGCTCCACCCCTGTGCATTCATTTCGAAGATGTTCAGCCTGGCGGAGCGAAACTATGATGTGGGGGACAGGGAGTTGTTGGCTGTTGTCAAGGCTCTGAAAGCGTGGAGACATTGGCTTGAGGGGGCTAGACACCCTTTTTTTCATTTGGACTGACCACCGCACTGGAGTACATTCGAGCAGCGAGGAGACTGAACCCTCGCCAGGCAAGGTGGGCCATGTTTTTCACCCGTTTTGTTTTCACCCTTTCCTACAAACCAGGTTCCCAGAACGTGCAGGCAGACGCACTGTCCCCGCTGTATGATACAGAGGAGCGGTCCACGGATCCCACTCCCATAATTCCAGCTTCTCGCCTGGTGGCACCGGTGGTATGGGAGGTGGACGCGGACATCGAGCGGGCGTCACGTGCAGAGCCTGCTCCCCCTGAGTGTCCAGCTGGGCATCTGTACGTTCCGTCTGATGTCCGCGATCATTTGATCTGCTGGGCTCACACGTCACCCTCCTCTCGTCATCCTGGCATCCTTGGACGGTGCGCTGCCTTGCTGGGAAGTACTGGTGGCCCACTTTAGCTAAGGACGTGAGGGTGTATGTTTCCTCCTGTTCGGTATGCGCACAGTGCAAGGCACATGGACACCTGCCCAGAGGGAAATTACAACCCCTTCCCGTTCCACAACGACCATGGTCACACCTATCAGTGGATTTCGTGACGGATCTTCCCCCGTCGTGGGGTAACACCACGATTCTGGTCGTTGTGGATCGGTTTTCTAAGTCCTGCCGCCTTCTTCCTTTGCCCGGTCTCCCTACGGCTCTACAAACTGCGGAGGCCCTTTTCACCCACGTATTCCGGCACTACGGGGTGCCTGAGGATATAGTTTCTGATCGGGGTCCCCAATTCAAGTCTAGAGTATGGAGGGTGTTTATGGAATGCCTGGGGGTCTTGGTCAGCCTTACCTCAGGTTTTCACCCCGAGAGTAACGGGCGGGTGGAAAGAGTCAACCAGGATGTGAGTAGGTTTCTGCGGTCCTATTGCCAGGGCCGGCCGAGGGAGTGGGCAGTTTACATCCCCTAGGCTGAGATGGCCCAAAACTCCCTCCGCCACTCCTCTACCAACCTATCACCATTTCAATGTGTGCTGGGTTATCAGCCGGTCCTGGCACCATGGCATCAGAGCCAGACCGAGGCTCCTGTGGTGGATGAATGGTTTCGGCACTCAGAGGAGACATGGAACACTGCCCGTGTGCGGCTACAACGGGCCGTCAGGAAAAGGCGAGTGCTGACCGCTACCACAGTGAGGCCCCGGTGTATGCACCGGGGGATCGGGTCTGGCTCTCGACCCGAAACCTGCCCCTTCACCTGCCCTGCCGGAAGCTGGGTCCGCGGTTTGTGGGGCCATTTAAAGTCCTAAGGAGACTGAACGAGATTTGTTATAGGTTACAACTCCCCCCTGATTATCACATTAACCCCCCTTCCATTAACCCCTCCTCGTGTCTCTCCTCAGGCCGGTGGTGGCTGGTCCACTCCAGCAGTCTGAGGTGCGGGAGGTTCCTCTGCCCCCTCTGGAAATCGAGGGGGTCCCGGCGTATACCGTATGAGCCATCATGGACTCAAGGTGTCGGGCAAAGGGCCTTCAGTACCTGGTGGAGTGGGAGGAGTATGGCCCGGAGGAGAGATTCTGGGTACCGGTGGAGGACATCCTAGATCCTTCATTACTACAGGAGTTTCACTGTCTCCACCACGATCGCCCTGCGTCACGTCCTCCTGGTCGTTGCCGGTGTTGGCACCCGGTCAGGGGGGGGGGGTACTGTCACGACTTCCGCCGAAGTCGGCCCTTCTCCTTGTTCGGGTGGTGTTCGGAGGTCGACGTCACCGGCTTTCTAGTCACTACCGATCCATTTTTCTGTTTCGTTTTGTCTGATTACATACACACCTGTTTTACATTCCCTCATTACATTCCCTATTTAACCATCTGACAAACATTTCTGTTCTGTCCGTGATTGTTTATGTCGTTAGTGTTCGTGTTAGAGTTTTGTTGTATGTTCCATTTTTTGAATTTTGCTTTATTCTTTGAGTAAACTCGGTTGGATACTCCGACATAGGCTGACCAGGTGAATTCAGGTGAAAAATGTGATCCCTTGTTGATGTCACCTGTTAAATCCACTTCAATCAGTGTAGACAGGTTAAAGTTGGATTTTTAAGCTTTGAGACAAATTAGACATGGATTGTGTATGTGTGCCATTCAGAGGGTAAATGGGTCAGACAAAAGATTTAAGTGCCTTTGAACGGAGTATGGTAGTAGGTGCCAGGAGCACCAGTTTGAGTGTGTCAAGAATTGCAATGCTGTTGGTTTCTTCACGCTCAACAGTTTCCCAGGTGTATCACAAGTGACCAAACATCCAAAGGACATACAGCTAACAGCAGACCAGTGGTAAAAATACGGGTTGTTGATGAAAGAGGACAAAGGAGGCACGAATTGTGCAGAATTCTGGAGTTAGTCCACTGACAGTCCAGTACAACATTGGTACCCAAAGACCCATTAAAAAATGCACAACTTGTTGTACCTTGACATGAATGGTGTATGGCAGCTGTCGACATTACAGGGTTCCACTTCTTTCAGCTCAAAAATAAAACTGTGAGTGCAGTTGGCTACAGAACGAAAACACTGGACACTGGAGAATTGTAAAAACATTGCCTGGTTTGATGAATCCCGGTTCCTGCTGTTTTACGCTGATGGAAGGACTAGTTATGGAGAAAACCACGAGTACATGCATCCATCATGCCGTGTGTCAATTTTGCAGGCTGGTGGTGTGTTTTCATGACACACATTGGGCCCCTTGATAAAAGTGGAGCAACGTTTGAATGCCACAGGATATCTAAACATCATTGTCAATCAGGTGCATCCCTTCATGGCAGCAGTGTATCCATCTGCAAATGTATTTTTGCAGCAGGATAATGCCCCAAGCCACAAGGCTAGGATTGTCCAGGAATGGTTCCACAAACATGACAGTGAATTCAGCTTACTGAAGTGGCCTGCCCAGTCACCAGATCTGAATCAAATTGAGCATCTGTGGGATGAGATTGAACGAAATATTCAGAGTAGAGATCCACTACCAGCCAACTTGACACAACTGTGGGAAGCATTGGAGTCAACATGGGCCATTATCCCCATGTAACACTTTCGACACCTTTTAGAGTCCATGCCCAGAGGTATTGAGGCTATTCTGAGTGAAAAAAGGGGTGCAACTCAATATTAGCAAGGTGTTCCTAATGTTTGTACACTGTGTATTTCAATCATATTTAAATAAATGTCATGTTCAATCAACTGAATTCTATATAGCTAATTGTAGGCTACCGTCTGTCATTTTTGCCTCAATTTCATGATGTGTAAGCCTAACAACATGTGGTCAATGATGTGCCAAATATTTGATTTAGTGCATAGCCTAAGCATTAGAATAAGCCTCCTCAATATTTGCAGCCATAGGTGATATTTTCTTTCTAGGAGCTGACCCATGGTCAGTATCTAATGTTAACGTAAGATATGAATGGAGAACGCTAATCCGAGAGCAGCGCTTCCTTTCTTTCGATCCTATCAGCATCGACACATGCTCTAACAACGCACTTATTGAAAGTTCTCCCTACGTGGTGTTTTGAGAAACGCATGAGTTCTTTGGCATTATAGAAACGATACGTTGTTAAAACACTCATAAGCTTAAGTTCCATCACTATCGGCTATTACTTCATAGATATGGCTATTTGCATTCATGTAAAACATGTGGATTCTCCCTTTAGAGGGGTGGGGGGTGAATATCAACAGCTGCTTTACATTAGGAACATACCAGTTCCTGTAAGTGACTCTTAAAGTACTGAATATGAGTGAGCATTAGACTCCCCTCCAGTTTTTTACTTGTTGATGGCTACTTCCCACTAAGGGGACCTACGTCAACATCTTTTGGGAGTCTTTTTCTTTGTTTGGTGCAGTCCGGACTGGCCTGGACTTCAACGTCCAAGACGGGACTCCCTAAAAACAAGTGACTTCATCAGGGGGGAAGTACAATTAATTTCTTCCCGGTACCGGACCCCCTATATGTGCACGCACTTCCGCGTGCAACATTTTTTACGTGGTAATCATATAATTTCATTCATTCATTCATTCATTCAATGGGATCTCTGTGGGCCTAGTCATTTAAAAAAAAAATGCATTACCTTTTATTGGGGCATAAACACAACCAGTCATGATGTTTCATCTGCTTGTCAGACAATCACATCACTCCTTTACTAGGCTACCTGCACATGTTCATCCTCTCACAACATATTACCAGCCTCCAAACAGTGGTGAATGGAAAGAGACTGTTACTCAAAACACCACAACGTGTCATGGCATTGGCGATTGGTATTAGGTTAGCATTTATGTGTCCACTGCTGTCGGCGCACGTCTCGGTGTTGGCCACTCATCTCTGCCTTGGCAAAATTCTATCTTTTTGTTAAACCCTATCACATTTTCTAGCGTAGGCTATACCACCCGTTTTCAAGGCCATTTGCTATTTTTTCATGCCTCTGACATGCAGTAATGATAAAAAGTGGTGTAATAGCCTACAGTTTTGACATTTCATTTGAATTATTGTGATAGGCTCATGTTTTAACGGTAAGGCGTACAGCCTTACTTTCACCTCTGCTTTTTTTAGCAGGTTAGTTTTTCTAACCTGCTGCTTTAATGTTCCTAACCTGCTGGTATGTTCTCCTAACCTGTTAGAAAAAGTTGTAGCTGTATCGAAGGGGAATGTTTTTAGGGAATCTCATCCACGGACGTTGATTTCTGTTCTGGTCCGGCAAACAATGTTTGGTTCAGATTTGGTCCAGTCCGTACTGGACCAAATCTGAACCAAGCATAGACATCTATGTTTCACAAGTTTGGACAGCACCGTACAGTAGAGTAGTGGTTCTCAAACCTCTCCATGGGGACCCCAGGTTGTTCCATGTAATTGATCTATTCCAGAGCTAGCACACATGATTCAACTTGTCAACTAATCCTCAAGCTCTTGAATAGTTAGTTCAGAGCTACAGCACTAATCTATTTTCTACATATGGAAAATACATATTTTAAACTTCCTGAAAATACTTATTTTCACCTTTCATTCAGAACCTAAAATGAACCTAACTTCAATGTCTGGAAAATGTGTATTTTAAACAATTTTGCTTACTAAGTTCAGATCTTTGGGAATACACTGAAAAGTAACTAGACACTTGGTCAGTCAGTGCAAATGTGGATTAAAATGGCATGAAGAAAATTGCATTGACAGTGGAGGGTGTACTGGGTGTACTGAATTAATGCATCATAATGTAAGGGACAGAATTTTTTCTGGTTGTTCGAACATGTCTTCTGTCTCATCTGTTGATCTAGCTAATTAGCTAGCTAGCTAATGTGTATACTCACTGTAATGCACAGCCGGTGTGCTACTTGCAAGTGCATTGGCCAGGTTTTTTATCAAGACAATTTGTTTTATCAGCTACAGTTAGTGTTGTGAGAGGCTGGTCTTGGTTGAGGAAATGTAGGGTAGCTAGCAGGGTTTGTGCTGAAAATGACATCTGGCTGCACACGTAGCTATCTAGCCGATTTGACTGTAACATGCCGGAATAGATAGATGTATTATAAGTTAGCAACGTGGCAGTTTCCCAAAGTTTGGTGTTGAATATGAACTTTACTTCGCTAGCTAGCTTGCTATGCTGTGTGGAAGAATGTAGCTAGCTAGCTTATATTGTCAACACTGAGTTGTGGATGGTGCACAATCTATATAGCTATGGAACAGTCTTGTTGGCTTGTAGCTACTGGCTAGTTGGCTAGCTATCTGGCTATAATAGCAGACAAGGACGTTCGCTAGCTTATTTGTTGGTGCTCTGATTTAGTTTACACAGATTACTTCAACCATATGAAAAACCATCCATAGCTAAATATACCTAGCTAGCTAGCTTCTTTTGCTTGTAGCTTTCTTCTCATCTACTGGTGTTAGCTAGCTAGCTACAGCTGCTAGCCTGCAAGCTGCTTCTGTTGCACAGCAACCAAGTTGTTGGTCCTGGTTTTAGAACTCTGAGATTCGGCTGAAAAGACATGCATTGTCATAAATGCTACAAAAGGCAGCACATTGTTGATTTTTAATTGACCGAAATGTGCACATGGGAGCAATAAATTAAACATTTTATTAGAACTGTTGCACCTATTGTACAAACGTATTCAGTTCAAATGGATCCAAGTCTAATTGTCCCCTTATGGACGCTGCAGTGTTTCCAGCAGAAGTTTCCAGCAGCAGGCCCGGGCTGGGCCCTGCCATTAGGGGCAAGATACAGAACGCCCAAGTGTCTCTCTCACTCTATTTCTCCCTCTTTCTCAGTCTTCTCTTTCCCTCTCTCTCGCTCTTTTCTCCCTCTCTCTCCCTCTCTTCTCTACCTCCATCTCTAATTTTCTCTCTACCTATCTGCTCTGCTTTACATTGTTAAATGATCCCGGAGTCCTGTTGTTAGTCTCAATAGTGGGAGGGCCTCTAATGTGTGTGTGTGTGTGTGTGTGTGTGTGTGTGTGTGTGTGTGTGTGTGTGTGTGTGTGTGTGTGTGTGTGTGTGTGTGTTCTCAGACATCAGTGAATAATGAGTGAATCAATTGTCCCCTATTAAATTCATGTATCTCTGCCTTTGGTTGGAAGTCATCGCTCATCTGATTACCTCACTGACTCATCGACTGGGCAGCTAACAGAGACTGTCCAGCCAGGTGGTACTGAACCTAACACATTAAGTAAACACATCTTAGATTGTGTCAAGTTGTGACAATTAAAATGGAAGCGGTATGCTGTAGCTCAGCTAAAGATGGCCTAAGTCTCAAACGTTCAAATTGTCCTATTTTTAGAGTTTCATTCCACTCAACAACCTAGCTGGGAAATACATGTTGAGAATTGCATAGTAATGCCCACTATTCTCCTGCAGTTCTCCACCCTCACCCAGTTAGTGTTCTTGAAACGAGAGGTACTCCCCCCTCTCCCCTCTCAATACTTTATGCCCTTTACCAGGCAAAATTTGAAGTCCTTCGAAAAAACCCAATCAAGCCGGATGACAGTCTGCCAACACAATGCAAACAACACCCCCGGACCATTCTCAGTGAGCTCCAGCCCATTGCCAAGTAATTTCACTGGTGTCATGACTTTTGGTGCCCGCCAAACTTGGCCAAAGCCCACCCGAGCCCGCTTGAATTCACGCCGCATCAGGAGGTTCCGACCTGCCTAAGCCAAATAAAATGGTATGTTTTTTCTCCAGCTCTTTCCTTTATTGAGTGAAAATTCTGCTATCACCTTCTACTGTGTTATTTAACGCCTCCAACAAATTAGGCTTTCCCAATGTCATGCTGAGATAGGCTAGTGTTGATTGCAAATGACACACAATGCGATAAGTTATGCCTTGCTCAGATGTTCACTGAATTGTAGACTGGCCACCCTTGGTTGATGAAAGCAGCGCAGAGGTAAGATGGCCAGGTAACTACTGTTTGATTTGACAGGAAACTGAACTAGGGTTTGTAATCCCAGTGCTGAGCTAGTGTGTAGCAGCTAGTTGCTGTATGGCATGTGTTTGTCCTAGAATTGTATGCATGTCCCTTATCGACTGAGGTGAATGAAGCTACAGTACCAAGGTGATCATGGATGCAGTCATTTTGGCTTGTTTTTGCCGCTCTCTAAATAGCGTTGTTTTTGTCGCTCTCTAAATAGCGTTGTTTTTGCCGCTCTCTAAATAGCGTTGTTTTTGTTGCTCTCTAAATAGCGTTGTTTTTTTTTAAATAGCGTTGTTTTTGGTCTCTAAATAGCGTTGTTTTTGTCGCTCTCTAAATAGCGTTGTTTTTTTTTGCGTTGTTTTTGCCTCTCTAAATAGCGTTGTTTTTGTCGCTCTCTAAATAGCGTTGTTTTTGCCGCTCTCTAAATAGCGTTGTTTTTGTCGCTCTCTAAATAGCGTTGTTTTTGCTCTCTAAATTTGTTTTTGCCGCTCTCTAAATAGCGTTGTTTTTGTCGCTCTCTAAATAGCGTTGTTTTTGTCGCTCTCTAAATAGCGTTGTTTTTGTCGCTCTCTAAATAGCGTTGTTTTTGCCGCTCTCTAAATAGCATTGTTTTTGCCGCTCTCTAAATAGCATTGTTTTTGCCGCTCTCTAAATAGCATTTTAGAGCTTTGTTTAGAAATGCAGTAGGCCTAAATCAGCTTTCTATAAATTCCTTGGAGGGGAGAAACAATTCCTTGGAGGGGGCGTTAGCACTGAACATGATGTATCTAACTTGAATATTTTCATTTTCAAATGGATTAATTTGAATAAATTAGGGCAGATACAAATTAAGAGTTGAAAAAGTTATTCAATGCAATTGTGGCAGAGCCTGGGGAGAGGCCACTGCCACGGACCAGAGCTAAGAGGGTCTCAGGGTACAGAGGCTCAGTGAGGCAGAGTAAATGCTTCAAACTTAGGCTCTATTACATAATTTACCAACACAAATGCTTATAAATAAGGAACTTAAAGTATGAGTTTAATAACAAAGGTTATCTTAAACTCAAAGTATTTTTTATCCGTAACCTGTCTTCTTCCTCTTCTTTAAGGCAGACTGTATTTCTGCCACCTACTTACTATACGGGGTATTGAAACACCAAAACAAAAATCAATTTGCGGGAATGGAGGGTGGGACCCGGGAACACACAGAATAATAATAATAAAAACCATCCCACTCCTTCAGTCACAGTTCAAATCCCATCCCTAAACAGGTGCAGGTGCCTGTGAGGACAGAGCATTCATGGACAGGATTCCTCGTAATGCCTCTGCTGTAAAATCCCAGAGTCCCAAAAAACGCTCAGCTGCACTCACAATGATGCCTATTTCCTCAGATCTCCTTTCTGTTTGCGCTGTGCAGTTGATAACCAATGCAATAAATGCTACAAAGTCCACCTTCTTAACATGCAACATCTCAGGATCCCTCTGACAAGGAATATTCTCTGGTTCCTCTACTCCTACTACCATTACTTCCTCAACCCCACTGCTTTCTTCCACTCTTCTCACTGCCTCCAGATAGGAGACATGCTGGACAGCCCTTATTTTTACCACCTCTGTCTCCTTCACCCTAACAGGACACTTCAGAAATGTGGGTGCATGTTCACCACCACAATTGCAGCATTTGGCTCAGCTGGTATACGATACCCCTCCTGTCTACATACACTCGACACATTACCAAATATTTTGCATTTATCACACTGCATGGGTTTGGGCATGAAAGGTCTCACAGGGTACCTCATAAAACCTAAATGCATGTGAGAAGGGAGAGACTCTTCATGAAAAAGCAATAGAATGGATGGAGTGGGCTTCCTCACTCCACCCATCATGCAGGTCAGTTAGTGTGCACCAACTACTTGATTCAATTCTTTACATATGCTTTGCATTCACTTCTAGTGCCACCCCAGCGATAACGCCCTTGATAGGCACCTTGCTTCGAAGAGCCACACATGACACATTCCAATCCGATTTCTACAACAATACTCTCATCAACGCCACCTCATGCAACGGATCCACCCTTTTTATAGAGACTTCAATCGGATCTCCCAGGTAACATCGATCCAAAAGCCCTTACTCGGACCAAAAAATAATCAGAACTAGGCTTGGATTTACTGGATTCCACTACCACTTTACTTCTCTTATTTCCTTTTGTATTCTCCACTGGAATGCAATCCTTCTCGCTCATCTCCTCTTGACACGCCATCTGATTCAAACGTAACATCCGCTTCTGCCATTTTCCCCCTCGAATCATCAGTCTGTCTCAGGACACAGCATCGTCTGCTGCTGTCTCTTTTTTCCCCACAAATGTGAGCAGCTGCAGCCTAGTCAACTGTTGGGGCTGATTGACCAGTGATAGTTTAAGACAATTTTCAAAGCTATTTCTGATACATGTTGCTGATTTCCCATGTCCACCCATAACTTGTGCTTGGTCACCCCTAGGCCCCCCCAACTAAACAAATCATTGCCCCTGCTCACAGCAGCAACTTCAGACATCAATTTCAGTGCAATCCAATAAACCAACGACGCCACTTATTCAACTTACCAGAGTGCAGAATCTCTCAGGTGGGTTCCCACAGGTGATGCCTGGTGGGTCCACCTTGACCCGCATGTAGTCCTTCATGGACTGGGCCTTGGGCTGGCATGCATACTGCTCCCACACCGCGCCATCGTCCGTGCTCACCAGGGACTTGCACAGGTCGTACTGGCCCAGTGTCAAAGAGGCGAAGCAGTGCAGGAGGAGCAACACGGCCTGACAGAGCATGGCAGGTCCTGGGAAAGCCACGAGCGGGGTCCGATGAGTGGGGTCTGGCGGTGAAGGGCAGGAGGGGCCACGGTAGTCAGAGCTTGGGCGAAAAGCATGGAACGCGACTAGGGATCATACAGAGACAGAAAGTAACTTTGGCATCACCATGATGAGTCTACGTGCTCAACTGAGCGATAGGGGACGGTTCAGTGATGAGGGAAAACAAATACAAATGCACTAAGATAAATAACTGTAGAGCCGTTCAATAGAAGTGGACACACAAATAATCACGGCTTCTTTAGGAAATGACACTTTATTGTTTTGACGCCTGGTTTGGAAAAGACAGACAAAAAATGGACCAGGGGGAGGCGAAAGTCACTATGAAACTTCGCATCTACTTCAACCATAGTGGTGCCAGTGCTGTGGTGGTGGCGGTAGGGGTCATTGGGATATCAGCAGAACAAATCCATACTTCAGAGGTCCTTTTCCGCTGGGGGAGACAAGAGCTGTCCGCTACGAGGGAGAATGAGGGAAAGGTGACGATGTACTTAGATACATCCATCAGGTCGTGATGCCCCGGTCCGGCACCTTGCCTCAGTGATAGTCCTGGGAAAATGAGGGGAATTATGAAAATATTAGATATTATAGAAATGATAGAGTGAAAGAGAGAATATTATATACTACAGATATTATTGAAAAAGAGAGGGAGAGACCAGTATACCTATCAGTGAGTAGGTCTAGTCTATCTTGATCATCCCATTTTTCTTATTTTCCGAGATGGGACATTTCGTTCCTTATTTTTACCATCTGAATTTCCAAGAAATAGATCAAAACCATGTAGACTGACAAGGAGGAGATTTGTAGCAAAGTATCAAACAGATGTTTGTATGTAATGCTGTACATCGTCGTGCATGTAACATATTTCAGAGAGAATATTTCGAGAGTTACACACGAGCTTTTAAGTCATACAAGGTTTTATGCCAAGTTTCAAAAGTTGCGGGTGTGTGAGTGTGCTTTGGGGTGAGACGTATTGGATTGTTCATTATAGAGTGGAAAGCTCGTCCCCTTTCTTTGAAAAATAAATTCGTATGCGTTATATGCATGGGAGGGGGGGGGGGTGAACTAGCAAGTGAATGTCACCCCACCACTTATTTAATTCGTTCCATGAAACATGAATTGTCCTAGCTTCAACTGCGTCACCATGCATTAATTTAACATGCTTATAGCTGACATGGCGCTTAGTAAATTATTACGCACACCTCTGCTGTCCTGGTTGCGCCCCTGCGGAAATACACGTGCCAGTGCCGCCTATGCGTGAGAGTTTGAATTGGCATCAAAATGCTAGAAGACCAGAGGTCACAAAATACGTTTTAATGGGAATGACACTGACCCTCTTCACTGTCCGGCTACGATGTGGCCAGAATCCTACAAATATGTATTCCACGAAAATTAGGTGAAGCTTTTTTCAGTTTATAGTTTTGAAGTGCCAAAGCGGTTCTCTGGCATGAAATACCTTATAGGGTGTGTCTGACAGACTGCTGCTTCTGCTCGCTTCAGCAGCCCGAATCGAAAGTAGCAACCGATCAGGCTGCATTTCAATTGGTCATAAATAACATTATTTCTAAACATTTATATAAAGTGACAACTTTTGAATTTATTATAGAGTAGGCCTAACAACATTTAGAGTAGTGAGTGAAAATTTAGTCTAATAGTCTCGAAGTGAGCGTTGCGTTTTAGTCTCACTTCGAATAGGTCTCGTAATCTCCTCAGAATTTATTTTAACAGTCAAGCATTCTGAAGCGGGTCAGATTTATTAGATAAAACACTTATTTAACCTACTTACTTCGAAGGTTCATCTGGGAGAGCCACTCCGTGTCCCATTATTATACGAACACCCCTCTGCCATAAGCCCCGCACGGCTCCATTCACTACCGGGCTCCCGCCGTGGTGTTGGCTACTGTACTCCACTCTGGTTATCTGATGCGGTCTCCTTGTTACTTTTTTCTCGTGCCTGTTACTTTTTTATTACACCACGGATGACCGTGTCCTAGATCTGGAAATGGGAGTTGGAGAAAAAAAGCGAAAGCGTGAATTCCAGCTTGAAAGAGTATCAAAAGTATGAAAATATTGACGTTGAGGAAGGTCTGGTGCTCGTACTTTCCCACTTTACAAGCTCAGCTTTATCCGGGATGTTCAAGCGCAGAAAGAAAAAAGCTTTGTGGAAAATCTCCCCCTTGCTCGCTCTCGCTCTCGCTCTCTCTCTCTCTCTCTCTCCCTCTCTCGCTCTCTCTATCTCTCGCTCCCTCTCTCGCTCTCCCTCTCTCGCTCTCTCTCTCTCTCTCTCCCTCTCTCGCTCTCTCTATCTCTCCCCTCTCGCTCTCTCTATCCCCCCCCCCCCCCCCTCTCTCTCTCTCTCTCTCTCTCTCTCTATGCCTGTGCTAATTCCTTTTACCATCTCTTTCAATCACTATCCGGGCTTTTATCTGCTAGCCTGAGCCAGGGCGGGTTGCGCAACTTCTTACCCGCTCTCGACGCTCTCTATCACGGGCCAAGCGGCACCAAACTGAACCGTCCCACCAGCTGATCAGCAAGCGCTGCTTAAAGGAACAGCGGAGAAGTGGAGCTATAGCCTACTGTGTCATCCACTGTGTCCGAGCGTTCAGAGAGTTGTATCAGAAATGTTTAGCAGCAGATAAGCCAGAGTTGTTTGCTCACGTTGAAGGAAGTGGTGGATAGAGGGCGGTTTAGATACAGGACATAAACCACCGTTCGGGTTTACAGAGCCATTTTTGGTGGCTATTAAAGCTGTCTGTTTGTGCAAAAGAGAAGGCGCGTACCGCTATTATAATCAGCCATAGCATGTTGGATCAATTGCAAAATGCAGCGCTGCCTTTACACGTTTTGTAATTTAATACATGATACCTGAATCTATTACTTTAATTTAACAAATACTACTGTTTAGTCTTTTTTTAGGCCTATGAGAATAATGGAAATAATCACAACACATTGAAGCGCCCATGAAGTCTAGGCCTAGTTAGATTGTTTGCATAACAAAATTGTAAGCTATTTCAGACGATATTTAAATAGCTTCATAAACTTAATTTCAATTGATTATATATTGATACTTATAAAACGATTTGACTCAATCATTAATCATAAATATGAAGCAGCTTTGAGGGCAACTTCAGAAGGGAATTTGATACTGCTTTTCACCTGGCTACCACTAACCTGGTCAACTGCCCTGCACCCCCTACAGCAACTCTCCCAAGCCTCCCCAGCTTCTCCTTAACCCAAATCCAGATAGCTGATGTTCTGAAAGAGCTGCAATATCTGGACCACTACAAATCAGCCGAGCTAGACAATCTGGACCCTCTCTTTCTAAAATGATCTGCCGAAATTGTTGCAACCCCTATTACCAGCCTGTTCAACCTCTCTTATTGTCTGAGATCCTCAAAGATTGGAAAGCTGCCGCGGTCATCCCCCTTTTCAAAGGGGGAGACACTCTAGAACTCAAGCCCCATATACTACCCACCACTGCGACCTATACGCTCTCGTTGGCTCTCGCTTTATACTCGTCGCCAAACCCACTGGCTCCAGGTCATCTACAAGTCTTTGCTAGGTAAAGCCCCGCCTTATCTCAGCTCACTGGTCACCATAGCAGCACCCACCCGCATCACGCTCTCCAGTAGGTATATTTCACTGGTCACCCCTAAAGCCAATTCCTTCTTTGGCTGCCTTTCCTTCCAGTTCTCTGCTCCCAATGACTGGAATGAACTGCAAAAATCGCTGAAGCTGGAGACTCTTATCTCCCTCACTTACTTCAAGCACCAGCTGTCAGAGCAGCTCACAGATCATTGCACCTGTACATAGCCCATCTGTAAATAGCCCATCCCCCTCATCCCCATACTGTATTTATTTATTTGCTCCTTTGCACCCCAGTATCTCTACTTGCACATTCATCTTCTGTACATCTATCACTCCAGTGTTTAATTGCTATATCGTAAATTCCTCGCCACTATGGCCTATTTTATTGCCTTACCTCCCTTATGTTACCTCATTTACACACACTGTATATATACTTTTTTCCCTACTGTATTATTGACTGTATGTTTGTTTATTCCATGTGTAACTCTGAGTTGTTGTATGTGTCGAACTGCTTTGCTTTATCTTGGCCAGGTCGCAGTTGTAAATGAGAACTTGTTCTCAACTAGCCTACCTGGTTAAATAAAGATGAAATAAAATAAATAAAAATTGGCGCTTGCTATCTGTTCTGAAGTCGCTGTCCGTGGTGCTGAAATAGACTGACTGCTTCTCTTGTACTTTCACAAGGCAGGGTGTACAATACATGCTGCAGCCCCGCTAGTGACAGCTGCGTTGCACTCCAAACATTTGAAAGCTGTCAAATGCATTACAAAAGAAGAAACTGAAGCTTCAGTATGTTGTCATGGGGGTTTCTGTGATTTTTTTTAGGTGATTTTGGGAAGAGAGAGAGACAGCGAGAGAGACAGCGAGACAGACAGAGAGAGAGACAGCGAGAGAGACGTGTGATTCGGAAGGGAACTCTGAACTTCTATCTGGGTGGGAACACTGACTGTACAGCATGGAGTCGATCGATAGTTTGTCCTTGCAGCGTCTCCTCTATCTTTCTCAAGTCTTTCAGATTCCTCTTAACCATTGCAGCGCCTACCTAAGCCCCCTTCACCCCCCCAAAATGATATCTACCTACCTTATATATCTACCTACCTTATATATCTACCTACCTTATATATCTACCTACCTTATTTATCTACCTAGCTTATATATCTACCGAGGTCTTCAAAGAAACATGTTACAGTGGGAAACAAAATGTATTACTAAATTGACCCTTGTTAGCTTGGAGTCATGTATGAAATATGCATTATAAGATCTGACATTCATCAAAGTTAGAAATGCTGATCATTTGTTATGTATGAATCCGGATGTCTTTCTCAAAGCCCCACAAATGATTTAGCGTTGGCCAGTTGAGTGGTAATTTCCCTGACGCCAGACAGTGCTAGACTGTTTACTGGCCTGACGCCAGAACATGTCACTTATATTAGTTAGGATGGTGAAATGTAATCCAGTTCTATCACTTGAAACGAGACATGGCATCAAAACATTTCAGCATCAAAACGTATATGAATGATCTCACTTTAGATATGGTTTACTTGTAGGTTTTTGTATTCAACGTTCTGGATTGTAGTCAACTTATTGGGCTTTTATATTGCTAATTAAAGTATGCTAAAGTATGTTAAATCATTCTGCAGGTGCCCTCGATTGTGTCTTGATATTTGCTTTTGTATTATCTGTATCATTGATACTTGTCTTGTCTTTGTAATCCTTGATGATGCTTCAAGTGAAAAAAACATTTCCCAAGTTGGGATCAATAAAGTAATACTCTACTCGTTCTACTCTAATGCATGTCAATGTATTTTCTGGTCTTTGGTCTGGCTTGTGATGGCTAGGCCTTTGGCTAAAGCTATACAGAAACAATGCATCAGATCTATTGCATCCCTAAACTGCATCTTTTATAACATCAGGTGAGAATGATTTAATAACACCACCCTCCGTGCATCTGCCTACCCTCGTCCCCGTGCATCTGCCTACCCTCTTCCCCGTGCATCTGCCTACCCTCGTCCCCGTGCATCTGTCTACCCTCGTCCCCGTGCATCTGCCTACCCTCGTCCCCGTGCATCTGCCTACCCTCATCCTTGTGCATCAACAACAATGTAACACCCTGTCGAAGCACACGGCTAATAGAGCTATACGTTGCATCCCAAACGGCACCCTATTCCCTCATCCCAAACGGCACCCTATTCCCTCATCCCAAACGGCACCCTATTCCCTCATCCCAAACGGCACCCTATTCCCTCATCCCAAACGGCACCCTATTCCCTCATCCCAAATGGCACCCTATTCCCTCATCTCAAACGGCACCCTATTCCCTCATCTCAAACGGCACCCTATTCCCTCATCCCAAACGGCACCCTATTCCCTCATCTCAAACGGCACCCTATTCCCTCATCCCAAACGGCACCCTATTCCCTCATCCCAAACGGCACCCTATTCCCTCATCCCAAACGGCACCCTATTCCCTCATCCCAAACGGCACCCTATTCCCTCATCCCAAACGGCACCCTATTCCCTCATCCCAAACGGCACCCTATTCCCTCATCTCAAACGGCACCCTATTCCCTCATCTTAAACGGCACCCTATTCCCTCATCTCAAACGGCACCCTATTCCCTCATCCCAAACGGCACCCTATTCCCTCATCCCAAACGGCACCCTATTCCCTCATCCCAAACGGCACCCTATTCCCTCATCCCAAACGGCACCCTATTCCCTCATCCCAAATGGCACCCTATTCCCTCATCCCAAACGGCACCCTATTCCCTCATCCCAAACAGCACCCTATTCCCTCATCCCAAACGGCACCCTATTCCCTCATCCCAAACGGCACCCTATTCCTTATGTAGTTCGCTACTTTTGACCAGATGCAGACTAAAAGACCTAACACATTTCTGGCACTACTATACTATCATTTACACTTACAAAGTGCTGAGATTGAACTTGACGTGTTCAAAAAGTCACTATCAAATCATAGAATTGTTTTATGGCAACTGCTTGGCATCAGACCGTAAGGCACTACAGAGGGTAGTGTGCATGTCCCAGTACATCACTGGGGCCATGTTTCCTGCCTTTCAGGACCTATATACTAGGCGGTGTCAGAGTTAAAGACTCCAGTCATCCGAGTTATAGACTGTTCTCTCTGCCAAAAGGCTCCTTAACAGCTTCTACCCCCAAGCCATAAGACTGCTGAACAACCAATCAAATGGCCACCTGGACTATTTACATTGACACCCCCTCCCACCTTTGTTTTTACACTGCTTCTACTCGCTGTTTATTATCTATACATAGTCACTTTACAAATGACCTCAACTAACCTGTACCCCCGCACATTGACTCGGTACCGGAACCCCCTGTATATAGGCTCGTTATTGTTATGTACATTTCTTGTTACTTTTTGATTGATAAAATTTTTTTTTTTACTGTTGTTGATTTAGTAAGTATTTTATTAACTCTATTTCTTGAACTGCATTATTGGTTAAGGGCTTGTAACTATTTCACGGTAAGGTTTACACCTGTTGTATTCGGCGCATTCGACAAAAAACATTTGATTTGAATCTGCCAATAGACTGTTTTCATAAGCTGTTGAGCAGAACATAGCCTTACTGAATATACTGTAAAGGTCCATTTGGGATGTATTAGGCTGTGAAATCCTGTGCGCTCCTCGTCCCCTGCCTCAGGTGGAACAGACGTTCACCCGCCACTCGACCCTTAGGCGGGTGGTTGAAAACCGCCCAAAATCGATGAGTGAACTCTGCATAATGGTCCAATGCCGTGTCTCCTTCACTCCATACGGCGTTGGCCGACTCCAGGGCTTTGTCTGAGAGGCAGGAGACGAGGGTGGACACGCTCTCACGCCCTGAAGGAGCCGGGTGGACGGTCACCAGGTAGAGTTCCAGCTGGAGTAGGAACCCCTGGCATCCGGCAGCCGTCCCATCATACTCCCTCGGGAGCGCGAGCCCGAATCCCGCTGGGACTGGGTGAAGGAGGGGTGGACAGTGGGGTCGGAGGTAGTGGGGCTGGTGGAGGTGCTGGAAATCCTCCTCCTCTCTCCCAGCATGCAATCCATGGCGGTGTTCAGACGTTGCAACATGGTCGCGTGCTGCTGGACGCGCTCCTCTACCGCCACAGGGAGGGCGTCTGCTCCTGCTGACTCCATTCTAGGTGAGTGATTCTGTAATCGGCCTGTGTGTAGCTGGTGTGGAGGAGTCAGGCGCAGGACAGCAGATATGAGCAATGAGCGTACTTTACTCAAGAAATCAAATATATACAACACAATAAACTAGCCCACAATAACGGACCGTATACATACAAACAATCACTCACAAAAAAAACATGGGGGAACAGAGGGTTAAATAATGAACAAGTCATTGGGGGATTGAAACCAGGTGGCTAGAAGGCTGGTGACGTTGGCTGCCGAACGCCGCCCGAACAAGGAGAGGGACCGACTTCGGCGGAAGTTGTGACATCTCTCTGCTATTATTCTGACATTTCACATTCTTAAAGTGGTGATCCTAACTGACCTAAGACAGGGCATTTTTGCTAGGATTAAATGTCAGGAATTGTGAAAAATGGAGTTGAAATGTATTTGGCTAAGGTGTATGTAAAGTTCCCACAAAATCCAGTGTTTTTTATGTGAAATATAACTAAACTCTTTGAGTCTTCTGTGATGTATATAAAGTATATTATTGGGACGCAAACTCAACATTTTATACATTTCAACTCTATATCTGACATGGTACACGGGTTCCTCTTTTTTAAGCTCATAACCATGTGTGAGGTGTAAACTTATGTTTCAAAGTAGATTTGTTTAAGACTACCAATAAACACTTTGTGTGACCCTGATTTAGCCCACTGCAGTACAATGTTAAATTCTCGTTAGGATTTTATCTAACATTAGCATGAAAATATCCCAAAAACATAACAAAATCTTCTTTAAAAACATGTTTTTAATGAAATATCCTTGGAATGTTCTCCTAACATTCACTAAAATGTTGTGCACAACATCTGTAACAACCACCACAGAGCATTCCACAAAAGTTGTCATTAGGTTTCCACGTAATGTAAAAACACATTGTATCAGCAAACCAAAATTGGTCCTGTGAAAGTTCCCAGAACATTAGTTAGGTTGCGGCAAATATTCTCATTACACAACAACTTTCACAGTTGTGCTGATGATTATACAATGTTTGTATAAAACGTCTGATGTTCCCAGAACACATGTTGTGAGTTCATCAAAGGTTCCCAGAATGTTTCGTTAGGTTTTAATGTTTCTTTTAGTGTGCAAAAAACATTTATCTTATATTAGAAGAGCATTCTCAGAACACATTTAGTCTGTCCTTTAAAGTCTCCAGGAATGTTTCATTAGGTTGTGGGAACAGTCTGCTGGGAACATTATGGGGACATCATAAAAGATGTGTTCCCAAAACACAATCACTGTCCAGCTGTGCATATGATTCTACAATGTTTATTTTCAGGTGAAAAAAACAATCACCTGATGTTGTAAAAATGTTCCTAGAATACATTTAGTCTGTTCTTTAAAAGTTCCTAGAATGTTTTATTAGGTTGTGGGAACAGTCTGGTGGGAACATTATGGGGACATCATAAAAGATGTGTTCCCAAAACAGAAACACTGTCCAGCTGTGTGAATGATTCTGCAATGATTCTATTTTATTCCTAGAATGTTTTTTTAGGTTCTGGGAACATTGTGCGAATATGACAATAGATAGGTTCCCAAAACAATTGAACTGTCCAGTTGTGCTGACATTAAGATAATGTTTGTATCAGGGTGCACAATATTTCCTTTGATGTTGCAAGGATGTAGACAGAACAGCCTTACTGAGTTCTTTAAAAGTTCCCAGAACATTTAATTAGGTTGGTAGGTACAGTGTAGAATCATTGTAGACTCATTCGCAGAACTGGACAGTTTTTGTGTTTTGGGAAAATATATTATGTGATGTTGCCACAATATTTCCACCAGACTGATCACACCACCTAATGAAATGTTCTGGGAACCTTTAAAGAACAGATCAAATGTGCTCTAGGAACATTCTTGCAACATCTGGTGAATGTTTTAAACAAACATTCTAAAATGATCAGCACGACTGGACCATTTTTGTGTTATGTGAACATACATTTACCACGACCTAACAAATGTTCTGGGAACTTACACAGAACCAACTGTGTTGTCTCTAGCTGTGTCTGAAATGGCACTCTATTCCATATACAGTGCACTACTTTTGACCGGAGACAATATATTCCCTCTTTAGTCTACTACTTTTGGCCAGAGCCCATGGGTCTGGTCAAACTTAGTGCACTAAATAGGTGATAGACTGCTATTTGGGATGCAGCCTCTGTGTGTCCATGTGTCTACGCAGAAGGTCGGGGTGGCTGAGTAGCCTCGTTGGCAGACCTTGATAAAAAGATATACCCTTCATCGTGACGGCATGCAGTTTGGACTGAGTTCAGGACGATGCTCACCCACCCACCCACCCACTCTCTCTCTCTCTCTCTCTCTCTCTCTCTCTCTCTCTCTCTCTCTCTCTCTCTCTCTCTCTCTCTCTCTCTCTCTCTCTCACTGTCTCACTGTCTCTCTCTATGTCCCTCTTTCTCTCCTTCTCTCTTTCACTTTTATATCCCATCTCTCTCTGTCTCTCTACTTCTGTCACTCTTTCTTTCTCTCTCTCTCATCCCCCCTCTCAGTTTACTGACGTCAACTTGTGTGGGAGTCGTGCTTGTGCATGAAGCAATCTGGAAATGTGGTATGGCCCCAACGAAGTGGTGCATGATCTGTAATGTAATGCGGCTGTCCAGCACGGCCCATGGACACTGTCTTGACCAGACGGACAGAAGACACACACACACACATACACACACACATACACACTATGTTTGCTTTGATTGTACAGAGAAAGTTAAACATTAAAAAAAAACAGAGGGTCCCCCATGGGGGAGAAATGGTCCACACCGTGGAGAAATGGTCCATACCGTGGAGAAATGGTCCATACCGTGGAGAAATGGTCCACACTGTGGAGAAATGGTCCACACTGTGGAGAAATGGTCCACACCGTGGAGAAATGGTCCATACCGTGGAGAAATGGTCCACGCCGTGGAGAAATGGTCCATACCGTGGAGAAATGGTCCATACCGTGGAGAAATGGTCCACACTGTGGAGAAATGGTCCATACCGTGGAGAAATGGTCCACACCATGGAGAAATGGTCCATACCATGGAGAAATGGTCCATACCGTGGAGAAATGGTCCATACCATGGAGAAATGGTCCACACCGTGGAGAAATGGTCCACACTGTGGAGAAATGGTCCATACCGTGGAGAAATGGTCCACACTGTGGAGAAATGGTCCACACTGTGGAGAAATGGTCCACACCATGGAGAAATGGTCCATACCATGGAGAAATGGTCCACACCGTGGAGAAATGGTCCACACTGTGGAGAAATGGTCCACACCATGGAGAAATGGTCCATACCATGGAGAAATGGTCCACACCGTGGAGAAATGGTCCACACTGTGGAGAAATGGTCCACACCATGGAGAAATGGTCCATACCGTGGAGAAATGATCCACACTGTGGAGAAATGGTCCATACCATGGAGAAATGGTCCACACTGTGGAGAAATGGTCCATACCATGGAGAAATGGTCCATACCATGGAGAAATGGTCCATACCATGGAGAAATGGTCCACACTGTGGAGAAATGGTCCATACCATGGAGAAATGGTCCACACCGTGGAGAAATGGTCCACACTGTGGAGAAATGGTCCACACCATGGAGAAATGGTCCATACCGTGGAGAAATGATCCACACCGTACTATTAACATAAATCCTTTGACTTGGCTGTAATTTGCCAGATGCCCCGAAACTGTGCTCAGATGTATTAGTGTGCAAAACTGCAGTATCACAAGATAATCAGCTACTGGAATATTGGTGTTTCTTTAGTTGTAAAGCAGAAGTTTGTGTAGTCTGTTTACTTATTTATGTGGCCGTTCTTCATCTTCAAAAGTGAAATTAATCCGCCTTTTAGAATGTATGTCAATGTTCATATCTTCTTGTTGGGTCCTTTCCAGTGGTTTGATGTCTTTTTAAGCTAGATAGGGTTGCCTATTCCTCCTGTTTCTCATATTCCTCCTGTTCCTCCTATTCCTTCCCGTTCCTCCTATTCCTTCCTGTTTCTCCTATTCCTCCTGTTCTTCCTATTCCTCCTGTTCTTCCTATTCCTCCTGTTCCTCCTATTCCTTCCCGTTCCTCCTATTCCTTCCTGTTTCTCCTATTCCTCCTGTTCTTCCTATTCCTCCTGTTTATTATATTCCTTCCTGTTTCTCCTATTCCTTCCTGTTTATCCTATTCCTCCTGTTCTTCCTATAACTTCCTGTTTCTCCTATTCCTTCCTGTTTATCCTATTCCTCCTGTTTATCATATTCCTTCCTGTTTCTCCTATTCCTGCCCGTTCCTCCTATTCCTTCCTGTTTATCCTATTCCTTCCTGTTTATCCTATTCCTCCTGTTTATCATATTCCTTCCTGTTTCTCCTATTCCTTCCTGTTTATCCTATTCCTCCTGTTTATCATGTTCCTTCCTGTTTCTCCTATTCCTGCCCGTTCCTCCTATTCCTTCCTGTTTCTCCTATTCCTCCTGTTCTTCCTATTCCTTCCTGTTTTTCATATTCCTTCCTGTTTATCCTATTCCTCCTGTTTATCATATTCCTTCCTGTTTCTCCTATTCCTGCCCGTTCCTCCTATTCCTTCCTGTTTCTCCTATTCCTCCTGTTCTTCCTATTCCTTCCTGTTTTTCATATTCCTTCCTGTTTATCCTATTCCTTCCTGTTTTTCATATTCCTTCCTGTTTCTCCTATTCCTCCTGTTCTTCCTATAACTTCCTCTTTATCCTATTCCTTCCTGTTTCTCCTATCCCCTCCTGTTTATCATATTCCTCCTATTTCTCATGTTCCTCCTATTCCTCCTGTTCCTACTATTCCTCCTGTTCCTCCTATTCCTCCTGTTCCTCATGTTCCTCCTATTCCTCATGTTCCTCCTATTCCTCCTATTCCTCCTGTTCCTCATATTCCTCATGTTCCTCATGTTCCTCCTATTCCCCATGTTCCTCATATTCCTCCCATTTCTCCTATTCCTCCTGTTTATCATATTCCTCCTATTTCTCATGTTCCTCCTGTTTCTCCTATTCCTGCCCGTTCCTCCTATTCCTTCCTGTTTCTCCTATTCCTCCTGTTCTTCCTATTCCTTCCTGTTTTTCATATTCCTTCCTGTTTCTCCTATTCCTGCCCGTTCCTCCTATTCCTTCCTGTTTCTCCTATTCCTCCTGTTCTTCCTATAATTTCCTGTTTATCCTATTCCTTCCTGTTTCTCCTATCCCCTCCTGTTTATCATATTCCTTCTATTTCTCATGTTCCTCCTATTCCTCCTGTTCCTACTATTCCTCCTGTTCCTCCTATTCCTCCTGTTCCTCATGTTCCTCATATTCCTCATGTTCCTCCTATTCCTCATGTTCCTCCTATTCCTCATGTTCCTCCTATTCCTCATGTTCCTCCTATTCCTCATGTTCCTCCTATTCCTCATGTTCCTCCTATTCCTCATGTTCCTCCTATTCCTCATGTTCCTCCTGTTCCTCCTGTTCCTCCCATTCCTCCCTTTCCTCCTGTTCATCCTGTTCCTCATGTTCCTCCTGTTCATCCTGTTCCTCCTATTCCTCATGTTCCTCCTATTCCTCCTGTTCTTCATATTCCTCATGTTCCTCCTATTCCTCCTGTTCCTCCTATTCCTCATGTTCCTCCTATTCCTCATGTTCCTCCTATTCCTCATGTCCCTCCTTTTCCTCATGTTCCCCCTATTCCTCGTGTTCTTCCCATTTCTTCTGTTCCTCATGTTCCTCCTATTCCTCATGTTCCTCCTATTCCTCCTGTTCCTCCTATTCCTCCTATTACTCCTGGTCCTCCTATTCCTCCTGTTCCTCCTATTCCTCCTGTTCCTCCTGTTCCTCTTATTTCACCATCTAGTGCACTACTGTACAGTGATTCATGCCAAAAGGTTTGGACAGTAAACGTTTCTTCAGTTTGTGGCCAAGAATTATAGATCACCTGTCATTTTTAACTTAATGGCATTAATGAACAATCTTGTATGTTCACACAACCTGATGACACCCTGGTTGTGTCCCTCACACGACACTTGGATACACACACAAACAAACACACACGTACACGCACACACAGGCACACGCACACACACACACACACACACACACACACACACAAAGGCACACAAACCCAGACACACACACGTGCCTCTATGTTTCTTTGTCATGAAGGGTGAAGGGTAGTATCATCTCCATTTGAGATTTCACTCCTTTGCTTGTTAGTGGAAAGATGGAGACCTGCAGTGTATACGTGAAATAAGTGGCAGTAATCTTATGAAGCCTCTGGGTTTTCATTTGTACAGGGATTGAGTTGATGATTATGAAATCCAATAGTAGCCAATTACTGGTAATTAGCCCAGTAGGTGCTTCACACAGATTGAGTTAGGAGAGTTATTTACTGTGTGTATGCGTGTGCGTGTGTGTGTTTATGTGTCTGTGTGTCTGTATGGAGTGGCCTCTTTTGTGCTCGGCAGCCTGTGCTTGAGTGAATCTCCTCAGCGGCCTTGTGTGATCTGGTGATCGATGCATGTCCTCTGGAGGTACTTTTCACACACACTCCCCTGCTCTCTAGACTACATCACGTCTGTCTCCACTGAAGGTTACTCAGACACACACACATGCGCATACATGCACGCGCTAAAGAGAGAATATCAGGATAGTTCACTTGGATCAGTGAAGCCTGTGTCTTCAGTTTAGGGTTACATGTAAAACTCCCCCTCCCTTAAACAATATAAGGTTATACACTAGCAAACTGTACACAAAAGGGCTACAGGTTCTTCTCAATGTACTCCTCATGACAATCTTTTGGAATCAGTATTTTTAATAGGATCTTTAGGTACTGGTCAGCACTGACTGGTTCTGTTTCACAGAGGTAATGTACACAGAAATAAAGGTGCTATCTAGAAGATAAAAGGGTTCTTCGGCTGTCCTCATAGGAGAACCCTTTGAAGAACCCTTTTTGGTTCCAAAAAGTGTTCTCCTATGGGGACAGCCCAAAAAAACCTTTGAAAACCTTTTTTTATCATGAAACTATCCGTACTATAGTATTGTTACTCGGAGTGAAATCTGATACATTATTCAACTAATATGTTTGACTAACATGTTTGACTAATATGTTTGACTAATATGTTTGACTAACATGTTTGACTAATATGTTTGACTAATATGTTTGACTAACATGTTTGACTAATATGTTTGACTAATATGTTTGACTAATATGTTTGACTGATATGTTTGACTGATATGTTTGACTAATATGTTTGACTAATATGTTTGACTAACATGTTTGACTAATATGTTTGACTAATATGTTTGACAAACATGTTTGACTAATATGTTTGACTAATATGTTTGACTAACATGTTTGACTAATATGTTTGACTAATATGTTTGACTAACATGTTTGACTAACATGTTTGACTAATATGTTTGACTAACATGTTTGACTAATATGTTTGACTGATATGTTTGACTAATATGTTTGACTAATATGTTTGACTAATATGTTTGACTAATATGTTTGACTAATATGTTTGACTAATATGTTTGACTAATATGTTTGACTAATATGTTTGACTAATATGTTTGACTAATATGTTTGACTAACATGTTTGACTAATATGTTTGACTAATATGTTTGACTAATATGTTTGACTAATATGTTTGACTAATATGTTTGACTAATATGTTTGACTAATATGTTTGACTAATATGTTTTAACATGTTTGACTAATATGTTTGACTGATATGTTTGACTAATATGTTTGACTAATATGTTTGACTAATATGTTTGACTAATATGTTTGACTAATATGTTTGACTAACATGTTTGACTAATATGTTTGACTAATATGTTTGACTAATATGTTTGACTAATATGTTTGTTTGACTAATATGTTTGACTAATATGTTTGACTAATATGTTTGACTAATATGTTTGACTAATATGTTTGACTAATATGTTTGACTAATATGTTTGACTAATATGTTTGACTAACATGTTTGACTAATATGTTTGACTAATATGTTTGACTAATATATTTGACTAATATGTTTGACTAATATGTTTGACTAATATGTTTGACTGATATGTTTGACTAATATGTTTGACTAATATGTTTGACTAATATGTTTGACTGATATGTTCAAATAATATGTTAATATGCTAAACTAATATGTTTGACTGATATGTTTGTTTAACATGTTAATATGCTAAACTAATATGTTTGACTAACATGTTCGACTAATATGTTTGACTAATTTGTTCAAATAATATGTAGACTAATATGTTTGACTAACATGTTAATATGCTAAACTAATATGTTTGACTAATATGTTAATTTGTTTGACTAATATGTTAATATGTTTGACTAATATGTTTGACTAATATGTTTGACTAATATGTTTGACTAATATGTTAATTTGTTTGACTAATATGTTTGACTAATATGTAGACCAATATGTTAATATGTTCATCTAATATGTTTGACTAATAAGTAGACTAATCGACTAAAATGTTATGGAGCCCAATTAAGATTCTCTGTCTCATTCACCAACAGTTCCTCATACCAGCTGTCACTTTCTTATGGCCTTAATATTTTCAGTCAGAGTCCTTCATCAAGGGAGAGGTTCAATAGCAAGGAATGAGTTAGTGTTATTCACAGGCGACTGTCTCCCCTTCAGAAAGACAGACGCACACACACATACGCACACACATAAAGACAGATGGACACTCTTGACAACAGACATTGGAAGGATAAAACTTCTTCAGGATCAATAGAAGCTTTTCTTCCCATCGATTGTTACGTCCGTTCAACCTCGGCCTCGCCCGCCCCATGCCCGTTTCTTTCCGATCCGCTGATCCTCCTCTCCTCCGTCACCCTCCCTCCGTTCAACCTCGGCCTCGCCCGCCCCATGCCCGTTTCTTTCCGATCCGCATCCTCCTCTCCTCCCTCACCCTCCTCCCGTTCAACCTCGGCCTCGCCCGCCCCATGCCCGTTTCTTTCCGATCCGCTGATCCTCCTCTCCTCCGTCACCCTCCTCCCGTTCAACCTCGGCCTCGCCCGCCCCATGCCCGTTTCTTTCCGATGCCCGTTTCTTTCCGATCCGCTGATCCTCCTCTCCTCCCTCCTCCTCCGTCACCCTCCTCCCGTTCAACCTCGGCCTCGCCCGCCCCATGCCCGTTTCTTTCCGATCCGCTGATCCTCCTCTCCTCCGTCACCCTCCTCCCGTTCAACCTCGGCCTCGCCCGCCCCATGCCCGTTTCTTTCCGATCCGCTGATCCTCCTCTCCTCCGTCACCCTCCTCCCGTTCAACCTCGGCCTCGCCCGCCCCATGCCCGTTTCTTTCCGATCCGCTGATCCTCCTCTCCTCCGTCACCCTCCTCCCGTTCAACCTCGGCCTCGCCCGCCCCATGCCCGTTTCTTTCCGATCCGCTGATCCTCCTCTCCTCCGTCACCCTCCTCCCGTTCAACCTCGGCCTCGCCCGCCCCATGCCCGTTTCTTTCCGATCCGCTGATCCTCCTCTCCTCCGTCACCCTCCTCCCGTTCAACCTCGGCCCGCCCGCCCCATGCCCGTTTCTTTCCGATCCGCTGATCCTCCTCTCCTCCGTCACCCTCCTCCCGTTCAACCTCGGCCTCGCCCGCCCCATGCCCGTTTCTTTCCAATCCGCTGATCCTCCTCTCCTCCGTCACCCTCCTCCCGTTCAACCTCGGCCTCGCCCGCCCCATGCCCGTTTCTTTCCGATCCACTGATCCTCCTCTCCTCCGTCACCCTCCTCTCGTTCTGTCCATCCATCTATACATAGTTTTCAACAACAAGTATCTTGTATGACCTTCTGTAGTGTTTCTTATTCAGCTAGGTGTATGATTATTTTAACAAGGTTATTATTGTTAGAGGTGATTGTATTTTATATAACCAGATCCTAGCCTGTGTATCACATCTGTTTGTGCTCACCTCCCTTCCCATTCACTTCCCAACCATCTAATAACGATGTGAGCTCTTAATTTGATCATCCCATCGTTGCAGGAAATGCAAACATGTAATCTATTCAAGGTTTAAAAAGGCTTCTAAAGTTTTAAAATTCCACTTTAAAATGTTAGACTTGATTTGGCCAAACAACAAAATGTATCGAAAAGGTCCATTAATTATAATCCACACAAAAAAAATCACATTTCCTTTTGCAGCAGGATTATTTTCCTCCTGTGAGAACTTGTGAAATTAAGATCCTACATCTGTAGGGCGTAATTGTTCCTATTGACACCGATCTTGTTGCCATATGTTCCCCGTACATAAACCATTACACTTGACCCTGTATCTCTAATTAAATTAAGGTTAAAAAAAATTTTACAAAATAAATCTTGACTGATCATCTTTAATAGCACGGTCTGATTCGCATAGAGATAATGGGTCCCTAACGATGCCCAGCTAACGAGCGTTCACTAACGATGCCCAGCTAATGAGCATTCACTAACGATGCCCTGCCAACGAGTGTTCACTAACCGGATAACCCAACTTGGACCAAAGCCTTACACATGGTTTAAAATATGTATATTTCCCCTCTTTGATTCTGATCTTCCTTATTAGCAAGAGAAATATAACTGGGATTCCCACGCAATTATTTTCACTGACCCCACCAATGGATGAAGAGTATAAGGAATCACACCTTTATTTGTCTCTCTGCTAGTTGTGTGTGTGTGTGTGTGTGTGTGTGTGTGTGTGTGTGTGTGTGTGTGTGTGTTTGTGTGCCCGTGTACGTGTGTGTCAGAATACTATTTTCCCACAGCATGCTGGGTAAAGGTGATGGGGCCAGGGAGAGGTTGCCACCCCTTCTGTCAGTGAGAGGAGTAGCTCTCACCCCTCTCTCCCCCTATACCCCCCTCTCTCTCCCTCCCTTTCTCTCATCTATCTCCTCTTAGTCCTCTCTGGTACTTAGGGTGGGAATGGAGAGAAGAATGGAGATAAGGAGTGGGTGGAGGTCTGGACCAGGATTAGTCCAGCTCAGTGCAGTGGAGATCCCTGGACTGCAGCACTAGGGCCAGGCAAGGCCAAGCTGGGCCACTCCTCACCCCCTGGAGCTCAGGACTTCTCTGTTAATGTAAACACGATCAATGTATTTGTTCTCCTCAACCCCACAGAACTATATGGAGAGGAGAACTCAGGCCAGCCAACACTTCAATTATTTTCCTCTTTCTTTTCCTCTGGCTCTGTCTCTCTCCCTGTACAGAAGAGACTGCATTGTATTCTCCTTCTCTTTCTCATACCTTGTCTTTCCTTCTGTCTTGATGTCTATAGCTTGTTGTATACTCTGTGTCTATATAGCTTATTGTATACTCTGTGTCTATATAGCTTGTTGTATACTCTGTGTCTATATAGCTTGTTATATACTCTGTGTCTATATAGCTTGTTGTATACTCTGTGTCTATATAGCTTGTTGTATACTCTGTCTATATAGCTTGTTATATACTCTGTGTCTATATAGCTTGTTATATACTCTGTGTCTATATAGCTTGTTGTATACTCTGTGTCTATATAGCTTGTTGTATACTCTGTGATGTATATAGCTTGTTGTATACTCTGTGTCTATATAGCTTGTTGTATACTCTGTGTCTATATAGCTTGTTGTATACTCTGTGATGTATATATCTTGTTGTATACTCTGTGTCTATATAGCTTGTTGTATACTCTGTGTCTATATAGCTTGTTATATACTCTGTGTCTATATAGCTTGTTGTATACTCTGTGTCTATATAGCTTGTTGTATACTCTGTCTATATAGCTTGTTATATACTCTGTGTCTATATAGCTTGTTATATACTCTGTGTCTATATATTGTTAGCTTGTTATATACTCTGTGTCTATATAGCTTGTTATATACTCTGTGTCTATATAGCTTGTTGTATACTCTGTGATGTATATAGCTTGTTGTATACTCTGTGTCTATATAGCTTGTTGTATCCTCTGTGATCTATATAGCTTGTTGTATACTCTGTGATCTATATAGCTTGTTGTATACTCTGTGTCTATATAGCTTGTTGCATACTCTGTGATGTATATAGCTTGTTGTATACTCTGTGACTATAGCTTGTTGTATACTCTGTGTCTATATAGCTTGTTGCATACTCTGTGATGTATATAGCTTGTTGTATACTCTGTGTCTATATAGCTTGTTATATACTCTGTGTCTATATAGCTTATTGTATACTCTGTGTCTATATAGCTTATTGTATACTCTGTGTCTATATAGCTTATTGTATACTCTGTGTCTATATAGCTTATTGTATACTCTGTGTCTATATAGCTTATTGTATACTCTGTGTCTATATAGCTTATTGTATACTCTGTGTCTATATAGCTTATTGTATACTCTGTGTCTATATAGCTTATTGTATACTCTGTGTCTATATAGCTTATTGTATACTCTGTGTCTATATAGCTTATTGTATACTCTGTGTCTATATAGCTTGTTGTATACTCTGTGTCTCTATAGCTTGTTGTACACTCTGTGTCTACATAGCTTGTTGTATACTCTATATATAGCTTGTCTATATAGCTTATTATATACTCTGTGTCTATATATATATATATATATATATATATATATATATATATACTCTGTGTCTATATAGCTTGTTGTATACTCTGTCTATATAGCTTGTTGTATACTCTGTGTCTATATAGCTTGTTATATACTCTGTGTCTATATAGCTTGTTATATACTCTGTGTCTATATAGCTTGTTGTATACTCTGTGATGTATATAGCTTGTTGTATACTCTGTGTCTATATAGCTTGTTGTATACTCTGTGTCTATATAGCTTGTTGTATACTCTGTGATGTATATAGCTTGTTGTATACTCTGTGTCTATATAGCTTGTTGTATACTCTGTGTCTATATAGCTTGTTATATACTCTGTGTCTATATAGCTTGTTGTATACTCTGTGTCTATATAGCTTGTTGTATACTCTGTCTATATAGCTTGTTATATACTCTGTGTCTATATAGCTTGTTATATACTCTGTGTCTATATAGCTTGTTATATACTCTGTGTCTATATAGCTTGTTGTATACTCTGTGATGTATATAGCTTGTTGTATACTCTGTGTCTATATAGCTTGTTGTATCCTCTGTGATCTATATAGCTTGTTGTATACTCTGTGATCTATATAGCTTGTTGTATACTCTGTGTCTATATAGCTTGTTGCATACTCTGTGATGTATATAGCTTGTTGTATACTCTGTGACTATAGCTTGTTGTATACTCTGTGTCTATATAGCTTGTTGCATACTCTGTGATGTATATAGCTTGTTGTATACTCTGTGTCTATATAGCTTGTTGTATACTCTGTGATCTATATAGCTTGTTGTATACTCTGTGATCTATATAGCTTGTTGTATACTCTGTGATCTATATAGCTTGTTGTATACTCTGTGATGTATATAGCTTGTTGCATACTCTGTGATGTATATAGCTTGTTGTATACTCTGTGACTATATAGCTTGTTGTATACTCAAATCTATATAGCTTGTTGTATACTCTGTGATCTATATAGCTTGTTGTATACTCTGTGTCTATATAGCTTGTTGCATACTCTGTGATGTATATAGCTTGTTGTATACTCTGTGTCTATATAGCTTGTTATATACTCTGTGATCTATATAGCTTGTTGTATACTCTGTGATCTATATAGCTTGTTGTATACTCTGTGTCTATATAGCTTGTTGCATACTCTGTGATGTATATAGCTTATTGTATACTCTGTGTCTATATAGCTTATTGTACACTCTGTGTCTATATAGCTTATTGTATACTCTGTGTCTATATAGCTTGTTGTATACTCTGTGTCTCTATAGCTTGTTGTACACTCTGTGTCTACATAGCTTGTTGTATACTCTATATATAGCTTGTCTATATATATAATCATATATATATGATATATTTCATATATATTTCTGTGTCTATATAAATAATATATATATAATATATAAATATACAATATATAATACTCTGTGTCTATATAGCTTGTTGTATACTCTGTCTATATAGCTTGTTATATACTCTGTGTCTATATAGCTTGTTATATACTCTGTGTCTATATAGCTTGTTATATACTCTGTGTCTATATAGCTTGTTGTATACTCTGTGATGTATATAGCTTGTTGTATACTCTGTGTCTATATAGCTTGTTGTATACTCTGTGTCTATATAGCTTGTTGTATACTCTGTGATGTATATATCTTGTTGTATACTCTGTGTCTATATAGCTTGTTGTATACTCTGTGTCTATATAGCTTGTTATATACTCTGTGTCTATATAGCTTGTTGTATACTCTGTGTCTATATAGCTTGTTGTATACTCTGTCTATATAGCTTGCTATATACTCTGTGTCTATATAGCTTGTTATATACTCTGTGTCTATATAGCTTGTTATATACTCTGTGTCTATATAGCTTGTTATATACTCTGTGTCTATATAGCTTGTTGTATACTCTGTGATGTATATAGCTTGTTGTATACTCTGTGTCTATATAGCTTGTTGTATCCTCTGTGATCTATATAGCTTGTTGTATACTCTGTGATCTATATAGCTTGTTGTATACTCTGTGTCTATATAGCTTGTTGCATACTCTGTGATGTATATAGCTTGTTGTATACTCTGTGACTATATAGCTTGTTGTATACTCTGTGTCTATATAGCTTGTTGCATACTCTGTGTCTATATAGCTTGTTGTATACTCTGTGACTATATAGCTTGTTGTATACTCTGTGATCTATATAGCTTGTTGTATACTCTGTGATGTATATAGCTTGTTGTATACTCTGTGATGTATATATCTTGTTGTATACTCTGTGTCTATATGGCTTGTTGTATACTCTGTGATGTATATAGCATGTTGTATACTCTGTGATCTCTATAGCATGTTGTATACTCTGTGATGTATATAGCATGTTGTATACTCTGTGATCTCTATAGCATGTTGTATACTCTGTAATCTCTATAGCATGTTCTGTACTCTGTGATGTCTATAGCGTGCTGTGTACTTTGATCTCTATAGCATGTTCTGTACTCTGATCTCTATAGCATGTTGCTCTGCCCACAATCATAAGGTTCTCCAGAGGGTAGTGAGGTCTGCACAATGCATCACCAGGGGCAAACTACCTGCCCTCCAGGACACCTACACAACCCAATGTCACAGGAAGGCCAAAAAGATCATCAAGGACAACAACCACCCGAGCCACTGCCTGTTCACCCCCCTCCCATCCAGAAGGCGAGGTCAGTACAGGTGCATCAAATCCGGGACGGAGAGACTGAAAAACAGCCTCTATCTCAAGGCCATCAGACTGCTAAACAGCCATTACTATTGAGTGGCTGCTGCCAACATACTGACTCATCTCTAGCCACTTTAATAATGAAAAATGTATGTAACAAATGTATCACTAGTCACTTTAAACAATGCCTTTATACTTTATATAATGTTTACATACCCTACATTACTCATCTCATATGTATATACTGTACTCTATACCATCTACTGCATCTTGCCTATGCCGTTCAGCCATCGCTCATCCATATATTTATATGTACATATTCTTATTAATTTTTTTACACTTGTGTGTATAAGGTAGTTGTTGTGAAACTGTTAGTTTACTTGTTAGATATTACTGCACGGTCAGAAGTAGAAGCACAAGCATTTCGCTGCACTCACATCTGCTAACATCTGTTAATGTCCGAACTGAATTTGGTAAAAGGGATTTTATGTACTCTGCGCCATCGTCTTGCAACACCTTACAAAATACTTTTAAACTGGAAGAACTTGTCCCGATTGGTGTTTTTAAATCACTGATGAAGGATTTTGAGGCTGATTCCCTGACCTGTCAATGTTTTTAATTAGCTGTTTTATACTCTTGTGAATTCAATGGTTTTTACCAGATGACTTGTAGTTTTTCATGTTGTCTGTCTGTCATTTTTGTTGTTGTTGTAATGACTCGGTGCTGCCTATCTTGGCCAGGGTGCTGCCTCGGTGCTGCCTTGGTGCTGCCTCGGTGCTGCCTATCTTGGCCAGGGTGCTGCCTCGGTGCTGCCTTGGTGCTGCCTCGGTGCTGCCTATCTTGGCCAGGGTGCTGCCTCGGTGCTGCCTATCTTGGCCAGGGTGCTGCCTCGGTGCTGCCTTGGTGCTGCCTCGGTGCTGCCCATCTTGGCCAGGGTGCTGCCTCGGTGCTGCCGGTGCTGCCTCGGTGCTGCCCATCTTGGCCAGGGTGCTGCCTCGGTGCTGCCTTGGTGCTGCCTCGGTGCTGCCCATCTTGGCCAGGGTGCTGCCTTGGTGCTGCCTTGGTGCTGCCTCGGTGCTGCCTATCTTGGCCAGGGTGCTCTTGAAAAAGAGATTTTAATCTCAATGAGCCCTTCCTGGTTAAATAAAGGTTAAATAAATAAATACATACCCATGTGTATGTGACCAATAACATTTGATTTGATTTGATTTAAGAACAAATTCTTATTTTCACTGACGGCCTCGGAACAGTGGGTTAACTGACTTGTCCAGGGGCAGATTTTTACCTTGTCAGCTCGGGGATTCTCTCTTACAATCTTTGATTACTAGTCCAACGTTCTAACCACTAGGCTACCTGCCACCCCATAGCGTGCTGTGTACTGTGTGATCTGTATAGTGTGCTGTGTACTGTGTGATCTCTATAGTGTGCTGTATACTGTGTGATCTCTATAGTGTAGTGTGTGATCTCTATAGTGTAGTGTGTGATCTCTATAGTGTGCTGTGTACTGTGTGATCTCTATAGTGTGCTGTGTACTGTGTGATCTCTATAGTGTACTGTGTGATCTCTATAGTGTACTGTGTGATCTCTATAGTGTGCTGTGTACTGTGTGATCTGTATAGTGTGCTGTGTACTGTGTGATCTCTATAGTGTGCTGTGTACTGTGTGATCTCTATAGTGTGCTGTGTACTGTGTGATCTCTATAGCTTGTTGTGTAGCTTGTTTCTCAACATTTTTTCTTATCCTCTCTGTGTACTACTCTTCTCTCTCAGTGGACCATTGTGAGTCTCTCTCTCCCCTCTCTCTCTCCCTCTCCTTCCCTTCCTGTTGTGAAATGGACCCTGTTCAGGCCTTTCCAGTGTTACCCAACACTCTGAGAGATGTAGGGAAGCTTCTCTCTGTCATCTCTCCTGACAAATCAATGAGCAACTTTAGCCCGCTAATTGAGTTGACTGTGTGTGTTTGTGATGCAGAGAGATCACTCCAGATTCAAGTCAAAGTTTTTGCATGTACGCGCTTACCATCAAGTCAGCTTGGGTTTTGTTAGGGCGTTGTGGAAGGGGTGGCGGATAGGTGTAATCCACGAGCACCGGCTCTGAGGGTTGCATGCTTCAATCCCAGTGATGGGCACTTGTTTTTGCCACTTTCGAAATTTGACGTTTCATCACAAACACTTTGAAAATTGACATTTGGAGAAACACAGAAAAATGTCTAATTCTGCAGTGAGACTGTGAGAGCTTGTTGCATGATGTGGATCTCGTTTTTCCACATCTTCAAAGACCCCGTTTCACTCCTCAGTATCCCTCCTCTGTCTCTCCTCAGTATCCCTCCTCTGTCTCTCCTCAGTATCCCTCCTCTGTCTCTCCTCAGTATCCCTCCTCTGTCTCTCCTCAGTATTCCTCCTCAGTCTCTCCTCAGTATCCCTCCTCTGTCTCTCCTCAGTATCCCTCTGTCTCTCCTCAGTAGCTCTCCTCAGTCTCTCCTCAGTATCCCTCCTCTGTCTCTCCTCAGAACTCCAATAATGCCTCACCCGGCTTTGTGGCGTTGCATTTTTAATGACACGTGACACGTGCATTATGTCAGGTTCAAATTCACATTTTATGAGGTTTTCAATATTTGGTCGCTGCATGTAAAGACTACACGTTTTATTTTAGCCATCGAGACACGACCTGAGGTTTTTGTGATTCTCTCTCTCTCTCTCTCTCTCTCTCTCTCTCTCTCTCTCTCTCTCTAGATGTTTTCTGGGAACTTAATTTATATGTCCTTGGTGACATGCCTAAGCTTTTGTGAACCCGGATTGCATTCTTCATGCATCGTCCATATCTTGTAAGTGGAGGAATGAAGAGGTTTGAGACGTCCATACAATGATTTAGAAGGACATTTTCATCTTAATCTTGCTCCATTTTCCTTTAGCTATTAACCCTTCGCTGTGTAACAGGCATGAGTGACTGAGTCTCTCTAGCTGTGTCCGAAATCTGTCTTGCCTACTTAAACTAAATACTGTGTAGTAACCGTACTACATACTATTTAGGACTTACTGTTTAGTAAAAATGATTGCAGTAAACAAGAAATATCAACATACTAGGCGCACCCTGAGAATGCATCTTCTAAAGCGCATTTGAGTTGTTTACCGCTACTCGTTCATTTCGGCACAGCGCGTCACCTGATTGTCAGCTGTGACTCCATATCTACTGCCCTTCTCTTTAGCACCACTGTAGAACAATGGAATCTTATTGTAGTACATCATTGGGTTGTCACTAGGTACCACAAGCACAAAGTCATAAAACCCGTCCTTTTCTACAATGTATCTTTTTAAAATCTGATGTTAAACCTAACCCTATCCTTAACCACACTGCTAACCTTATGCCTACACTAACCTTAAAAGAAAATCAAATACATTTTTACAATATAGCCAATTTTTACTTTGTGACTGTGGTAACTAGTGGAAACCACATCATTGCTATATCGTTCTCTCACAGTCGCTCATTCACATCTCATCATCTTCTTGAGTGTTATCACGTGAGAATATCACACACACCCATTAGGAGAATAATCATAGCATGCACACACACACACACACACACACCCATCACAGGCCTTCCAGATAACAGGCTGACAGAACACACTGATGACAGATCGCAGGAACCAGAAGATCTCCACTGGTCTGCTCTGGTAATTGTCACCCAGTGGGGAGTATTTTACACACATACAGGAGTGAAAGCAGTGGGGTCTGGCATTATTGACACCCTTGATAAAGACGGGCAAAAATGTATAAAATAAGTCATTCTAATACTGATCTATATTGTAGGCAGAAAATTATTGGGAAATTTATACTAATACAATTTGTGAAAGAAAGAGATTTTGATTACCAACTAATAATAAAATAGAATGGAAAGTAGGGGTTAAATAGATTGACACCCCTGTTTTGAAAACCTTTAAATACCTCACAATGTGAGGATAATTGTACTGAGCCTTTTTCTAAAATGTTTTATGAGTTGGAGAACACATTGGGAGGGATCTAAGATACACACACATATGTACTGTACATACACACACACACACACACATGTACTGTACATACACACACATGTACTGTACATACACATACATGTACACGCAAGTACATACATTTTATGCAGATATTACACACACACACACACAGGGGTTATAGGGTTAATTCCACGTGGTTACAGGGTTAATTCAGCGTGGTTACAGGGTTAATTCAGCGTGGTTACAGGGTTAATTCAGCGTGGTTACAGGGTTAATTCAGTGTGGTTACAGGGTTAATTCCACGTGGTTACAGGGTTAATTCAGCGTGGTTACAGGGTTAATTCCACGTGGTTACAGGGTTAATTCAGCGTGGTTACAGGGTTAATACTGTAGTGGTTACAGGGTTAATTCCACGTGGTTACAGGGTTAATTCAGCGTGGTTACAGGGTTAATTCAGCATGGTTACAGGGTTAATTCCACGTGGTTACAGGGTTAATTCCACGTGGTTACAGGGTTAATTCAGCGTGGTTACAGGGTTAATTCAGCATGGTTACAGGGTTAATTCCACGTGGTTACAGGGTTAATACCGTAGTGGTTACAGGGTTAATTCCACGTGGTTACAGGGTTAATTCAGCGTGGTTACAGGGTTAATTCAGTGTGGTTACAGGGTTAATTCCACGTGGTTACAGGGTTAATTCAGCGTGGTTACAGGGTTAATTCAGCGTGGTTACAGGGTTAATTCAGCGTGGTTACAGGGTTAATACGTAGTGGTTACAGGGTAGTGGTTACAGGGTTAATTACACGTGGTTACAGGGTTAATTCAGCGTGGTTACAGGGTTAATTCAGCGTGGTTACAGGGTTAATACTGTAGTGGTTACAGGGTTAATTCAGCATGGTTACAGGGTTAATTCAGGGTGGTTACAGGGTTAATTCAGGGTGGTTACAGGGTTAATTCAGCGTGGTTACAGGGTTAATTCCGTAGTGGTTACAGGGTTAATTCAGCGTGGTTACAGAGTTAATTCAGCGTGGTTACAGGGTTAATTCAGCGTGGTTACAGGGTTAATTCAGCGTGGTTACAGGGTTAATTCAGCGTGGTTACAGGGTTAATTCCGTAGTGGTTACAGCATTAATTCCGTAGTGGTTACAGGGTTAAGGGTTAAGTTTAGGTACTAATTCCGAGGGGTTAAGGTTAGGGCTATGGTTTTGGGAATGCTTAAACAAAATAATAAAAAACGACCCACTATTTACCGTCCAGTATCACCAAGTATTCTCGCAGCTTGTCAGAACATTGTGAAGTGTGGTAGTGCAGTGGTCTAAGCAGAGCACTCTGGCTCCGAGCATCACGAGCATGTTAGTAATGGGCAATCTGGGTTTTTTTTTGTGAGTGAGGAAGAAGGCATATATCCTTTTCAAACGTCTATTTCTAGTGATCAGTCAGGCTTTTTTTGTGTGCCCCTAGTGAATAGTTTTGACTGTCTCTCAACATCCCGGGGATCTGCAAAAACGTCAAATTTTGCCTCGAATCTGGAGTGATCTCCCTGGTGTGTGTGTGTCTGTGTGTGTAATGGCAAGGAACACGGTATTTAACGCTGGGTGCGCAGTAACGGTTGCCCCTGGCGCTGGCACTAGTCGTAGGGGAGCGCTGAGCCGTGTAAGCACCTGCTTAATCCCCTCCCAGAGAGACGCCACAATAAAGACATCAAGTTAAACACACACACAGGTATGTGCATATACAGACACACACAGACAGTCTCTCTCTCTCTCTCTCTCTCTCTCTCTCTCTCTCTCTCTCTCTCTCTCACACACACAAACACATTCTATCTTTCCCTCCCATACACACCCCAGCTGTTACCGCAACGACTGGAGATATTTAGACTGCTTGGCACCATGCCAACCAAAAGGGAAACATATCACCCTGCTGTATATCAGTCAGGTTGCTAAGGGCTCTGCTGGGCCGGAACCAGAGAGACGTAAATGGGCCAAAGGGCTCTGCTGGGCCGGAACCAGAGAGATGTAAATGGTCTGTTACTCAGGGCCAGTGGGGATCCTGCCCTGGCTCTGTTCTGTTGGACCAGAATCAGCAAGGCTTAGGTGTGCATCAATCTTTTGCTTGTCCAACAGTCCCTGGCAGTGTGTGTCTGTGTGTTTGTCTGTGTGTTTATGTGTGTGTCTGTGTGTTTGTCTGTGTGTCTGTGTGTCTATGTGTGTGTCTGTGTGTTTGTCTGTGTGTCTGTGTGTTTGTCTGTGTGTTTGTTTGTCTGTGTGCGTGTCTGTGTGTTTGTGTGTTTGTCTGTGTGCGTGTCTGTGTGTTTGTCTGTGTGTCTGTGTGTGTCTGTGTTGCAAGGCGTACTGCATACATCACAGGGTGAAAAGTCTGAGACAACAGGCTCAGTTGTGGTGGCTCTGAACAGTAGGTTTACAATGGGGGAGCCACAATGTCTTCCCAGCTTCCATCTGTTCCATAGACAGACTGAACACAGCAGAGGCAACTGAAACACGAGACAAAAAATAAAAAAGTCACAAATGGCCCAATATTTCCTGCCAACTTCCTCTAAGATATAATCCTAGTTGGAACCGTTTTTATTTGTTCAGAGTCATTCTGTCGGTTTTGGCTTTGTATTCTAAATGATTTGTATGGTATTGAGAAAGGTCCATTGATGTAGAAAGTAGATTAAGAAAATATGTTTTGTTAGAAAAAACAGATGCTGTTGATGTTCTAAGGAGATGACAACTTAAACTATATCGTCCTAAACTTACTTTTCCTGATTAGTGTCTTTGAATGACGAGAACTCAGGTCACGTTTACGAATCTACGTAAAGATGATGTCTTCATTTTGCCAACACAGAGACAACAGCATACTTTGTTGAGGACAACAACATGGAATAGATACAGATTACCACAATGAGAACTTTTCCACTGTATTTTCCCTTTTCAAAGTCCATCAAATAGTAAACACAAGACATCAGAAGGACAATCTACAGAAAATAAAGTCGTAGTCATTAGCAAGAACTTTCTTGGTTAAGTTTAAATTGAGGTAACCTTTGACACGGACCTGAGACTCCAGTAGAATCGCTGACTGACTGTCACCCCCAGTACGGCCCCGTTACATCCTGAGTTCCAGGAAATGATTCATCTGATACAGAGATGTGTCACTAAAAGTTGTCACCACACAATTTGATACAGCCCAGATGTTTCAACAAATACTAAGAGTTGAGCCATTCAGAATGAGTCGATTCAATGAATCTGATCTGCCCATTGAATTTCTTACTGTACTGTAATAGATGTTAATCCATTGGTGAATAATAATACAAATAATACATTTGATTTGTAACATGATTTTTCCAAAACCCAAAGTGCTAAATGAATGACCTACAATGGGAGTTGAATTACCAACTGTATTCTATTGGAAGTACGTTTTCATGAATGATCCCACTGGCATAACCATCTCCTCAGAATCCCTATCACCTTTACTGTACCAGGAATTTGACCTGGGTGTCTCAGAGTAGGAGTGCTGATCTAGGGTCACGTTGGCCTTTCAGATTATAATGGATAAGATTATATGGACAGGTGGGGTCCTGATCCTAGAACAGCACTCCTGTGTGGATACGGGCCCTGGTGAAATGATGCTGACAGCAATAAATGATCTCTTTTAGACATCAGTGATGGACTTTTCCACAGTGGACGTTATCCCTGTGATCTCTTATCTCAATAGTACGACTCCTCTTTAGATATAACTCCATTCAATAATTCAATGATCTCCCTATCACAGATCCATATTAGAATTCACTTCCTTGTCCTATCAATCACTGGTAGTTGCATCAGCATCGGAGTTGTGTGTGATAGACTGAGGTTGGTAGAGATCAATCGTGTCAGAGGCACTATTCCCCTGGCCTTTCTGTATCCCAGAAGGTCACTTTGCCGCAGGCGCTCCTCCTCTCTCCTTCCCGCTCTGAGGGGAGCATGGAGCTCATATGAGAGAGAGAGAGATACTCCACCTTCGGTGTTGTATATTTCTACACCAGGTGCTGTTTGTACAGGGTACAGTGCTGTATACCAGTCCAAGCTAAAGCCCCCTCGTCATAATGAGCAAACAGGATGGTGGGTAGGGTGTGAGTTGTTTCCTTAACACTGATCAAAAGCTGATGATTTGTCTGTTTGCTTTGTGTGGATGTTTGTGTCAGACCCGGCACCAGGATAAAGTGACTAAGGGGGCAGTAGAAATTGGTGGGGTGCTACAATTTGGGGGAGTTCTTGCATTGGAATAATATAGCATTTTGCTTATATCACACTATATCACACTAAACATACTGTAAACATCAAATGCTGAGAATCCGAGACAGTTGAGTGATTTTGAAGGCACAGGTTGGCGCAAAATCTGTATCATCACAATGGACAGCGACCTACATACTAAAGCAAGGTCGTTTTGGTAATGAATATAGGCTACAAGATAGATAGGGTAATTCACCTACAAACAGCCTATGTGAATACAGCTGTACACACAGCTGTCTTACCAAAATAATGAAAGTAGTAGCCTGGTTATTAATAAATGCAAACCAAAAAACTGAATAGTGGTTTGGCTTAGAATACCGACACAACTGTGAATGCGAACAAATGAATGTGAACAGAAGAAAACAGAGCTACCAAATAGCAACCTGTCACTCAAGCATTTGAAAATGTTTACAATTTGTATATAGGGACATAAAACTAAAACTAAGGTGGCACAAGTTTCAACTGAGTGGGCTAAGCCCCCTTTTGGACCCTCGTGGAGCCGGGGCGGTGTGTGTGTGTGTGTGTGTGTGTGTGTGTGTACAAGGAGTTGAAGGCCGTTGTCTCTGTGTGTCTTTTCTCAGTTCCCTTTAATTATCTGTTGAGTGAGGCCGTAGCCAGAACCCATTAGTGATCCTCCACTACTGCTTGCCCACACTAATCCCTATGAGTGTGTTTATATGTGTGTGTGTGTGTACCTGTGTACGTGCATGTGTGTGGTGTGTCCCGCTATGCCTACTAAATGAGCTAAAGGAAAATAATCTCTCTGTGCTGTAATGACAGAGAACACATCCTCCCTGACGCTCTGCTCCTCACTAATAACCTGGTCAATCTGACACCAAAAAGTGATATCACCCCCCAAAAATATGAGAGAAAGAAAGTAAAATGACCAGAACAGAACCCTTTAGAGACAACAGAACCCTTTAGAGACAATAGGACCCTTTAGAGACAACAGAACCCTTTAGAGACAACAGAACCCTTTAGAGACAACAGAACCCTTTAGAGAC
Organism: Oncorhynchus tshawytscha; assembly: GCF_018296145.1. Lineage (NCBI taxonomy): Eukaryota > Metazoa > Chordata > Actinopteri > Salmoniformes > Salmonidae > Oncorhynchus > Oncorhynchus tshawytscha. The sequence goes on from NC_056448.1 coordinate 36,310,935, forward strand.
AACAGAACCCTTAGAGACAACAGAACGTTAGAGACAACAGAACCCTTAGAGACAACAGAACCCTTAGAGACAACAGAAACCCTTAGAGACAACAGAAACCCTTAGAGACAACAGAACCCTTAGAGACAACAGAAACCCTTTAGAGACAACAGAACCCTTCAGAGACAACAGAAACCCTTAGAGACAACAGAACCCTTTAGAGACAACAGAACCCTTTAGAGACAACAGAAACCCTTTAGAGACAACAGAAACCCTTTAGAGACAACAGAAACCCTTTAGAGACAACAGAAACCCTTAGAGACAACAGAAACCCTTAGAGACAACAGAAACCCTTAGAGACAACAGAACCCTTTAGAGACAACAGAACCCTTCAGAGACAACAGAAACCCTTAGAGACAACAGAAACCCTTAGAGACAACAGAACCCTTTAGAGACAACAGAAACCCTTTAGAGACAACAGAAACCCTTTAGAGACAACAGAAACCCTTAGAGACAACAGAAACCCTTTAGAGACAACAGAACCCTTAGAGACAACAGAAACCCTTAGAGACAACAGAACCCCTTTAGAGACAACAGAACCCTTAGAGACAACAGAAACCCTTAGAGACAACAGAAACCCTTAGAGACAACAGAACCCTTAGAGACAACAGAAACCCTTTAGAGACAACAGAACCCCTTTAGAGACAACAGAACCCCTAGAGACAACAGAAACCCTTTAGAGACAACAGAAACCCTTAGAGACAACAGAAACCCTTAGAGACAACAGAAACCCTTAGAGACAACAGAAACCCTTTAGAGACAACAGAAACCCTTTAGAGACAACAGAACCCTTAGAGACAACAGAAACCCTTTAGAGACAACAGAAACCCTTAGAGACAACATAAACATTTAGAGACAACATAAACATTTAGAGACAACAGAACCCTTTAGAGACAACAGAAACCCTTAGAGACAACAGAACCCTTTAGAGACAACAGAAACCCTTTAGAGACAACAGAAACCCTTTAGAGACAACAGAACCCTTTAGAGACAGAACCCTTAGAGACAACAGAACCCTTAGAGACAACAGAACGTTAGAGACAACAGAAACCTTTAGAGACAACAGAAACCTTTAGAGACAACAGAAACCTTTAGAGACAACAGAACCCTTTAGAGACAACAGAAACCTTTAGAGACAACAGAAACCCTTTAGAGACAACAGAAACCCTTAGAGACAACAGAAACATTTAGAGACAACAGAAACATTTAGAGACAACAGAACCCTTTAGAGACAACAGAACCCCTTAGAGACAACAGAACCCTTTAGAGACAACAGAAACCCTTTAGAGACAACAGAAACCCTTAGAGACAACAGAACCCTTTAGAGACAACAGAACCCTTAGAGACAACAGAACCCTTTAGAGACAACAGAAACCTTTAGAGACAACAGAAACCCTTAGAGACAACAGAACCCTTAGAGACAACAGAACCCTTTAGAGACAACAGAAACCCTTAGAGACAACAGAAACATTTAGAGACAACAGAAACATTTAGAGACAACAGAAACATTTAGAGACAACAGAACCCTTTAGAGACAACAGAACCCTTTAGAGACAACAGAACCCTTAGAGACAACAGAACCCTTTAGAGACAACAGAAATCTTTAGAGACAACAGAAACCCTTTAGAGACAACAGAAACCCTTTAGAGACAACAGAAACATTTAGAGACAACAGAAACCCCTTAGAGACAACATAAACCCTTAGAGACAACAGAAACATTTAGAGACAACAGAACCCTTTAGAGACAACAGAACCCTTTAGAGACAACAGAAACCTTTAGAGACAACAGAAACCTTGGAGACAACAGAAACCTTTAGAGACAACAGAACCCTTTAGAGACAACAGAACCCTTAGAGACAACAGAACCCTTAGAGACAACAGAAACATTTAGAGACAACAGAACCCTTTAGAGACAACAGAACCCTTTAGAGACAACAGAAACCTTTAGAGACAACAGAAACCTTGGAGACAACAGAAACCTTTAGAGACAACAGAACCCTTTAGAGACAACAGAACCCTTAGAGACAACAGAACCCTTAGAGACAACAGAAACATTTAGAGACAACAGAACCCTTAGAGACAACAAAACCCTTTAGAGACAACAGAAACCTTGGAGACAACAGAAACCTTTAGAGACAACAGAACCCTTAGAGACAACAGAACCCTTAGAGACAACAGAAACATTTAGAGACAACAGAACCCTTTAGAGACAACAGAACCCTTAGAGACAACAGAAACCCGGAGAGACACAAAAAGCCCAGAAACTTTAGCGGTGCAAGAAACCTTGACTTTGAGACCTGTCAGATGTGTGTTTATTCTTTTGATGGGGCAGGGGGTCTGCAGAACAGAACGAAACACAACTGAGTGGCAGAATCACAGTTTGTTTGTTTATCTTTTAAACGGCCAGTTCCTCATTAAAACCGGTCTAAGGCGGCAGGAGACCTTTGATAAAAAGCGGTGCCGTGTTTGCGTTACTTCTTCCACCACGCTGTCGTCTGGCTTCGTCTGCTCCGCCTACTGTGTGTGTTGGCTGCAGACACCAGGAGACTATTGATTTGGCATGAAAACATGTAGCATTTTTGTATAATGTTCATAAAATTATCATTATCATCTGTGAGAGGTTTTTCATTCCAACACCCTTATACTTTGCTGCATGAGAACATTCAGTGCTTGATCAGGGGCTGAAAAGCCCAAAGGTTGGCAACGTGCTACATGAAATATGTTACAAAACACTACCGCCACCTCCCCTCTGCCCTCTCGCACTCTCACATCATAAGGTCCCTTTCATCTAATTACTCCACTGCGGCACGTGAGTGTGTGTGTGTGTGTGTGTGTGTGTGTGTGTGTGTGTGCACGTGTGTTCATACTCATACATATGTGTGTGCTTGCCGGGCGTGTCTGTGTGTGTGTGCTCTGTTCTTGCGCATGTGTATGTGCATCAGTGTGTGAAAGCAATGCTGTTTCATTGGTCATCCCCCCTCTGTACCTGAACAAACCACGTCCATCAGACTCCAGACTGACTCCAGCTCATTTTTCAACTCTGCTACCTCATGTACACTTTCTAATAAAGCCAGTGGATGAAGAGAATTAGAAGAGAGGGGAAGGTGGGGAACGGGAGAAAGGAGGGCAAACACCACTAATTCCAGTTGCGGCCGGTGTTGGTTTGCGATCTCATTAACTCACTATTGGACTGTCAAACACACGCGTCCACTTGCTCAATCACTGGGGGCAATACAGGCGGCTTTAAATCCAAAATGAGTTTCATGACTAGGAACCTGTCCCCTCGCGTCCGCATATCCCACAGAGGCTGATTTATAAGGGCCCGACCCAGGAAATACCACAGACCTCAATCTCATCGGCTCTTTCTTCAAAGTTCGGAGATTGATTTCTTTGTTACGCCATTACTCTGGTTCAAGTTTCTCTCTTCAAATCAAATCAAATCGTACTTGTTACATGCGCCAAATACAACAGGTGTAGTAGACCTTATAGTGATATGCTTACTTACAAGACCTTAACCAATAATGCAGTTTTAAGAAAAAAAGTGTTAAATAATTTACTAAAATAAACTGAAGTACATTTTCTTTTACAAAAAATGACAACAAATAATTAAGGAGCAACAATAAAATATACAGGGGGTACTGGTACAGAGTCAATGTGCAGGGGCACCGGTTAATTGAGGTAATTGAGGTAATATGTACATGTACTGCAGGTAGAGGTAAAGTGACTATGCATGGAAAATAAACAGAGAGTAGCAGCAGCGTAAAACTAGTCCGGGTAGCCATTTGGTTAGATGTTCAGGAGTCTTATGGCTTGGGGGCAGAAGCTGTTAAGAAGCCTCTTGGACCTAGACTTGGCGCTCCGGTACCGCTTGCTTTGCGGTAGCAGAGAGGACAGTCTATGACTAGGGTGGCTGGAGTCTTTGGACATTGTTAGGGCCTTCCTCTGACACCTCCTGGTATAGTGGTCCTGGATGGCCGGAAGCTTGACCCCAGAGCCTTGCGGTCGGAGGCCAAGCAGTTGCCATACCAGGCGGTGATAAAACCAGTCAGGATGCTCACGATGGTGCACTCTCAATGGTGTACTTTTTGAGGATCTGTGGATCCGAGGCAAGTCTTTTCAGTCTCCTGAGGGGGAATAGGTGTTGTCGTGTCCTCTTCATGACTGTCTTGGTGTGTTTGGACCATGATAGTTTGTTGGTGATGTGGACACCAGGGAACTTGAAGCTCTCAACCTGCTCCACTGCAGCCCCGTCAATGAGAATGGGGGCCTGCTCAGTCCTCCATTTCATGTAGTCCACAATCATCTCCTTTGTCTAGATCACGTTGAAGGAGAGGTTGTTGACCTGGCACCACACTGACAGGTCTCTGACCTCCTCCCTATAGGCTGTCTCATCGTTGTTGGTGATCAGGCCAACTGTTGTGTCGTTGGCAAACTTAATAGTGTTGGAGTTGTGCTTGGCAGTCATGGGTGAACAGGGAGTACAGGAGGGACCTTCGTTTTGAGGATCAGCATGGTGGATGTGTTGCTACCTACCCTTACCACCTGCGGGTGGCCCGTCAGGAAGTCCAGGATCCAGTTGCAGTGGGAGGTGTTTAGTCCCAGGATCCTTAGCTTAGTGATGAGTTTTGAAGGCACTATGGTGTTGAACACTGAGCTGTAGTCAATGAACAGCATTCTCTTACACTCCTCTCTATTTGTATAGCACTCTCCTTCCTGCCACTCTCTCCGTTGCTCCCTAGTCTCTATCCCCCTTTTCCTTCTTTCTCTATACCACTCTCTAAATTAAGATACTCTCCTCTTCAAACCTCACACCTCCTCTTCTCCAGTCTGTTGTCCATCCCCCTCTCCACTCTGTTGTCCATCATTTTCTTCAGTCATCTGTTCCTTCCTTTTTTCTCTACCCATCAGCTGGCACGTTCTGTCCCCGAGCCACACCTTTAGGGACAATTTCCCACATTATTTATATTCCTGGACTAAAAAGCCCTTTCAATGGAGATTCTCTGTCCGGCATGCTTGTACAGGTTTCCTCAACTGCTTAGACACAATTCCTGGAACAACTCACCATTTTCTCAAATCTTCACACACAATTGAAAAAACTCACCCAACGGTACAAACATCTAACTTCTGGGTCCCAATTCAAACTTTGCCCTCAGACAACACACACAAGCTGTCAAAAACACAGACCACATGACTGTTTGTTACACACTGGAGGGATTCATTCAAAAAGTACTGTAATAAATACCTCTTACATTAGTAGATAAGGGAATACTACTGTATATGCTGTTTTGGTCAAAAACCTGACCTTTGAAACGTCCATGCACAGTAAAATACCCAATTTCCGAAATGCTTTATTTCCAAATGCAGCAAATGTACAGGTTACTCAGCATCAGCGTTCTCATCATCTCGTCTCAGGTCTGGGTCAGGCCATAATATCTCATCAGCGTCACACATGATCTTTTCTCTTGCCAGGCAGTGTGGGAAAAATGCCCTTGTGTGCCTTAGAAAACCCTGGATAGACTCCACAGACACATCACCACAGGCATCCACCATTGCCTCCAGGTTTTGCTGTGCGTAGGGGTTACAGTCATACACTCTCCACCGCCATGCTGAGAGAAATTCTTCAATCGGATTCAGAAATTGGGAATATGCTGGCAAAAAAAGAATGGTGAGCCTGGGGTGGTCATTGAACCAGGCGCAAACCAGAGCAGCTTGATGGAAACTCACGTTATCCCAATGACAACATCTTGGGCTTGCTCTGGTTGCCCTGCTCCCCTTCCTGTTGAGGAATGTTATTATGCAGCTGATCTAGAAATTGAAGGAGTTGTGCCGTGTTGCATGGACCAACTTTGACATGGCGGTGGAGGACGCCACGATTGCTGATGGCTGCACATAGGGTGACGTTGCCCCCTCTGGCCAGGAACTTGTATGATGGCATGGTGACCAATGATGTTACGCCCTCTGGCCAGGAACTTGTATGATGGCATGGTGACCAATGACGTTGCCCCCTCTGGCCATGAACTTGTATGATGGCACGGTGACCAATGACGTTGCCCCCTCTGGCCAGGAACTTGTATGATGGCATGGTGACCAATGACGTTGCCCCCTCTGGCCATGAACTTGTATGATGGCACGGTGACCAATGATGTTGCCCCCTCTGGCCAGGAACTTGTATGATGGCATGGTGACCAATGATGTTGCACCCTCTTTTGCACCTTTTTGTCAGGTTGAACCCTGCCTCGTACTGTGTTGTACTACTGCACTGGAATGAAAGATTGTGTACTGCAGTTACTGTATCACATTACTATACAGTACTGTATTGATATGCTGGAGAGATGGGCCATACTCTACATATTGTAAAAAGTCTGTACAGTATAACAATTACCTGCACATATTGGAATCGTTGCTTCTTAACTCTGTTTGAATTCCTTTCAAAAGGCACACGGTACAGCTGCTTTGTCTTTGTGGTTCTTCTGAACGATCTGGTCAAGACTACCTGGTCCTCAACTATTTGGGTTTGAATTTCCCTCAAAGGGATGGCATTATTGGCAATCACCATATTCACCAGGGCTATGCCTACCTCCAATAGATGGCCACCTCTCAGTTCTGCAAAAATTAAAATGGACCATTACTGACCTATGTTCATCCATTACTGTGGTAAAAAACTACACTGAGAACAAAGTGGAGATTCAGTCTATATGCACTACAACATTACATGTATCACAGTAACAACCAGGCAAATTACCTGTTTTCCCTTCTGAAAGTACAGACAAGGGATGCAACTATGTAACGGCTTAGGTTGGGTTCCACTAGCTGTCCAGTTTCTGTCGTAGTCCTCACATGTATGAGCACATGATGAACTAGGGTGGCACGGATTTCATCTGTTGTTGTTGTTGTCGTCCTCATCATCGTCCTCTTCCTCTTCCTCTCTGTTGTCTTGCAACTTGGGCATTGTTAGAATCCATTGTTCCAAAGCGCATGGACACGCCTCTAGGACCTATTTATTGATCCTGCAATTCTGATTGGTGTGTTAACAATTTTGAGGCTTAATGTGTCCACCTGGAGAAAGGTGTGCTCTTTGAGTTTAGGTTGTGATGACTTCAGTTAATTATATTTAGAGCATGTGTTTGCCGAATGAATATATAGTGCAAGTCAGGTTAACTTCCGGCGCCGACAGAGATGGCCGCCTCGCTTCGCGTTCCTAGGAAACTATGCAGTTTTTTGTTTTTTTACGTGTTATTTCTTACAGTAGTACCCCAGGTCATCTTAGGTTTCATTACATACAGCCGAGAAGAACTACTGAATATAAGACCAGCGTCAACTCACCATCAGTACGACCAAGAATATGTTTTTCGCGATGCGGATCCTGTGTTCTGCCTTACAACCAGTGTAACCGAGTGGATCACATGCAGCGACCAAAAAAAAAAAAAAAAAAACGACTCAGAAAAAGAGGGAAACGAAGCGGTCTTCTGGTCAGACTCCGGAGACGGGCACATCGTGCACCACTCCCTAGCATTCTTCTTGCCAATGTCCAGTCTCTTGACAACAAGGTTGATGAAATCCGAGCAAGGGTAGCATTCCAGAGGGACATCAGAGACTGTAACGTTCTCTGCTTCACGGAAACATGGCTAACTGGAGAGACGCAATCCGAAGCGGTGCAGCCAGCGGGTTTCTCCACGCATCGCGCCGACAGAAACAAACATCTTTCTGGTAAGAAGACGGGCGGGGGCGTATGCCTTATGACTAACGTGACATGGTGTGATGAAAGAAACATACAGGAACTCAAATCCTTCTGTTCACCTGATTTAGAATTCCTCACAATCAAATGTAGACCGCATTATCTACCAAGAGAATTCTCTTCGATTATAATCACAGCCGTATATATCCCCCAAGCAGACACATTGATGGCTCTGAACGAACTTTATTTAACTCTCTGCAAACTGGAAACAATTTATCCGGAGGCTGCATTCATTGTAGCTGGGGATTTTAACAAGGCTAATCTGAAAACAAGACTCCCTAAATTTTATCAGCATATCGATTGCGCAACCAGGGGTGGAAAGACCCTGGATCATTGTTACTCTAACTTCCGCGACGCATATAAGGCCCTGCCCCGCCCCCTTTCGGAAAAGCTGACCACGACTCCATTTTGTTGATCCCTGCCTACAGACAGAAACTAAAACAAGAAGCTCCCACGCTGAGGTCTGTCCAACGCTGGTCCGACCAAGCTGACTCCACACTCCAAGACTGCTTCCATCACGTGGACTGGGAGATGTTTCGTATTGCGTCAGACAACAACATTGACGAATACGCTGATTCGGTGTGCGAGTTCATTAGAACGTGCGTTGAAGATGTCGTTCCCATAGCAACGATTAAAACATTCCCTAACCAGAAACCGTGGATTGATGGCAGCATTCGTGTGAAACTGAAGGCACGAACCACTGCTTTTAATCAGGGCAAGGTGTCTGGTAACATGACTGAATACAAACAGTGCAGCTATTCCCTCCGCAAGGCTATCAAACAAGCTAAGCGCCAGTACAGAGACAGTACAAAGTAGAATCTCAATTGAACGGCTCAGACACAAGAGGCATGTGGCAGGGTCTACAGTCAATCACGGACTACAGGAAGAAACCCAGCCCAGTCACGGACCAGGATGTCTTGCTCCCAGGCAGACTAAATAACTTTTTGCCCGCTTTGAGGACAATACAGTGCCACTGACACGGCCTGCAACGGAAACATGCGGTCTCTCCTTCACTGCAGCCGAAGTGAGTAAGACATTTAAACGTGTTAACCCTCGCAAGGCTGCAGGCCCAGACGGCATCCCCAGCCGCGCCCTCAGAGCATGCGCAGACCAGCTGGCCGGTGTGTTTACGGACATATTCAATCAATCCCTATACCAGTCTGCTGTTCCCACATGCTTCAAGAGGGCCACCATTGTTCCTGTTCCCAAGAAAGCTAAGGTAACTGAGCTAAACGACTACCGCCCGTAGCACTCACATCCGTCATCATGAAGTGCTTTGAGAGACTAGTCAAGGACCATATCACCTCCACCCTACCTGACACCCTTGACCCACTCCAATTTGCTTACCGCCCAAATAGGTCCACAGACGATGCAATCTCAACCACACTGCACACTGCCCTAACCCATCTGGACAAGAGGAATACCTATGTGAGAATGCTGTTCATCGACTACAGCTTGGCATTCAACACCATAGTACCCTCCAAGCTCGTCATCAAGCTCGAGACCCTGGGTCTCGACCCCGCCCTGTGCAACTGGGTACTGGACTTCCTGACGGGCCGCCCCCAGGTGGTGAGGGTAGGCAACAACATCTCCTCCCCGCTGATCCTCAACACTGGGGCCCCACAAGGGTGCGTTCTGAGCCCTCTCCTGTACTCCCTGTTCACCCACGACTGCGTGGCCATGCACGCCTCCAACTCAATCATCAAGTTTGCGGACGACACAACAGTGGTAGGCTTGATTACCAACAACGACGAGACGGCCTACAGGGAGGAGGTGAGGGCCCTCGGAGTGTGGTGTCAGGAAAATAACCTCACACTCAACGTCAACAAAACTAAGGAGATGATTGTGGACTTCAGGAAACAGCAGAGGGAACACCCCCCATCCACATCGATGGAACAGTAGTGGAGAGGGTAGCAAGTTTTAAGTTCCTCGGCATACACATCACAGACAAACTGAATTGGTCCACTCACACAGACAGCATCGTGAGGAAGGCGCAGCAGCGCCTCTTCAACCTCAGGAGGCTGAAGAAATTCGGCTTGTCACCAAAAGCACTCACAAACTTCTACAGATGCACAATCGAGAGCATCCTGGCGGGCTGTATCACCGCCTGGTATGGCAACTGCACCGCCCTCAACCGTAAGGCTCTCCAGAGGGTAGTGAGGTCTGCACAACGCATCACCGGGGCAAACTACCTGCCCTCCAGGACACCTACACCACCCGATGCTACAGGAAGGCCATAAAGATCATCAAGGACATCAACCACCCGAGCCACTGCCTGTTCACCCCGCTGTCATCCAGAAGGCGAGGTCAGTACAGGTGCATCAAAGCTGGGACCGAGAGACTGAAAAACAGCTTCTATCTCAAGGCCATCAGACTGTTAAACAGCCACCACTAACATTGAGTGGCTACTGCCAACACACTGTCATTGACACTGACTCTACTCCAGCCACTTTAATCATGGGAATTGATGGGAAATGATGTAAATATATCACTAGCCACTTTAAACAATGCTACCTTATATAATGTTACTTACCCTACATTGTTCTTCTCATATGCATACGTTGATACTGTACTCTATATCATCGACTGCATCCTTATGTAATACATGTATCACTAGCCACTTTAACTATGCCACTTGGTTTACATACTTATCTCATATGTATATACTGTACTCGATATCATCTACTGTATCTTGCCTATGCTGCTCTGTACCATCACTCATTCATATATCCTTATGCACATATTCTTTATCCCCTTACACTGTGTATAAGACAGTAGTTTTTTTGGAATTGTTAGTTAGATTACTTGCTCGTTATTACTGCATTGTCGGAACTAGAAGCACAAGCATTTCGCTACACTCGCATTAACATCTGCTAACCATGTGTATGTGACAAATAAAATTTGATTTGATTTGATTTGATTTGCAATGAATTATTTATTTGGCCACTTTTTGTAAGATTTTGCAGAAAGAGTTTTGAATATTGAAACATGTGGAAACAGGTGAATAGTGTTTACGTTTATGGGAAATGTGTGTTTTTGGGAATGAATAAAGGGTATGGGTTTTTGATCTACAGGAACCAGTTTTTGTGCTTAAGCAATCGAGAAAAACTGTATTTACAGGAGTGAGTTTAATCTGCTTTCTGGAAATCCAGCCCTTAGTAGTAGTGTATGTGTATACTACTCCATGCTAGTACAGTATTCAGTACGATATTCCCCTCCCCTCATTAAGAGTTCACTCTCTGTTCCACCCAGGACGGTTTGATCATTAGGACCAGACCAGATCAATCCTACAAGCCGATTCACACCACCTCCATGGCTTCAATGACCTTGACTGCTGGCCTATCCTTGTGGAGATGAGGTAGGTAGTGTGATATAGAGCATGTGAGGTGTAGATGAGGTGATGCATATTAAAGGAAATAGTGAGATGGGAGAACTGAACACTAATGAATCTTCAACCAGGTTCAACCAGCTTGACTAATTCAAAGGTACGGCAAGAAGTTCCAGTAATCAAGAGACATTTCTGGTAAGCTCGGGTGGCAGGTTTCTAGGTTCTCTGGTAATAGCATTGGTAGTCTCTTATGAGATGTGAGTGACAGAATGGTTCCGGGTACTGAGTATATAGCGTTGGTGATGGGAGCTGCAGTATTGTACAGCCAGAGTTGGATCACTGATTTGGGCTTGTGGAACCAGGATAGTGTGTGCAGGGCTGAATCTCTGCTGGGTGTCAGTAACTGACATCTAAGACCAAGTGATTATGCCCTCCTGGATCGTGCATGCTCTTGTTATCTTCAAGTAACAAAACATACTTAATTAAGCTGAGTGGGCCATGACTCTTGATTAGACTATGTGTTTGTCACTCTGAGTAGATACAGACAGACGGTAGCTACCCATTAGATCTGATTGTGTCATCTGCATGCGTCTCAGATATTTGCCTGTAATTAAGATGAGATCTCCATAGCCAGCAGTTCTTCAGGCAAGATGCAGGTGGCTGGACGGTATCTAGATGAATGTGTCCCAGACTGGGGCAAATGTCAGTACTACACAACTGAAGAGTAATGACTAGCTATGTGGGCCAGCTCCTCTTTCCACTGTGCAGAGACAGAGGAAAGTATTACCGAGACACGCTGTTTTAGGCTTCTTCTTCTCTTCTTACAGAGGAGAGAGACACTGGGACACGCTGTTTCAGACTTCTTCTTCTCTTCTTACAGAGGAGAGAGACACTGGGACACGCTGTTTCAGACTTCTTCTTCTCTTCTTACAGAGGAGAGAGACACTGGGACACGCTGTTACAGACTTCTTCTTCTCTTCTTACAGAGGAGAGAGACACTGGGACACGCTGTTTCAGACTTCTTCTTCTCTTCTTACAGAGGAGAGAGACACTGGGACACGCTGTTACAGGCTTCTTCTTCTCTTCTTACAGAGGAGAGAGACATGGGGACACGCTGTTACAGGCTTCTTCTTCTCTTCTTACAGAGGAGAGAGACCTGGGGACACGCTATTACAGGCTTCTTCTTCTCTTCTTACAGAGGAGAGAGACACTGGGACACAGCTTCTTACAGAGGAGAGAGACAGGCTTCTTCTTCTCTTCTTACAGAGGAGAGAGACACTGGGACACGCTGTTTCAGACTTCTTCTTCTCTTCTTACAGAGGAGAGAGACACTGGGACACGCTGCCACAGGCTTCTTCTTCTCTTCTTACAGAGGAGAGAGACAGACTTCTTCTTCTCTTCTTACAGAGGAGAGAGACACTGGGACACGCTGTTACAGACTTCTTCTTCTCTTCTTACAGAGGAGAGAGACACTGGGACACGCTGTTACAGACTTCTTCTTCTCTTCTTACAGAGGAGAGAGACACTGGGACACGCTGTTACAGACTTCTTCTTCTCTTCTCACAGAGGAGAGAGACACTGGGACACGCTATTACAGACTTCTTCTTCTCTTCTTACAGAGGAGAGAGACACTGGGACACGCTGTTACAGACTTCTTCTCTTCTTACAGAGGAGAGAGACACTATATACAGTACCAGTCAAAAGTCTGGACACACCTACTCATTCAAGGGTTTTTCTTTATTTGTCCTATTTTCTACATTGTAGAAAAATAGTGAAGACATCAAAACTATGAAATAACACATATGGAACCATGTAGTAACCAAAAAAGTGTTAAACAAATCAAAATATTTTATTTAGATTATTCAAAGTAGCCACCCTTTGCCTTCATGACAGCTTTGCACACTCTTGGCATTCTCTCAACCAGCTTCACCTGGAATGCTTTTCCAAAAGACTTGAAGGAGTTCCCACATATGCTGAGCACTTGTTGGCTCCTTTTCCTTCACTCTGGTGTCCAACTCCTCCCAAACCATCTCATTTGGGTTGAGGTCGATTGATTGTGGAGGCCAGGTTATCTGATGCAGCACTCCATTAATCTACTTCTTGGTCAAATAGCCCTTACACAGCCTGGAGGTGTGTTGGGTCATTGTCCTGTTGAAAAACAAATGATAGTCCCAATAAGTGCAAACCAGATGGGATGGCGTATTGCTGCAGAATGCTGTGGTAGCCATGCTGGTTAAGTGTGCCTTGAATTCTAAATAAATCACAGACAGTGTCGCCAGTAAAGCACCATCACACCTCCTCCTCCATGCTTCACGGTGGGAACCACACATGCGGTGATCATCCGTGCACCTACTCTGCATCTCACAAAGACACGGCGGTTGGAACCAAAAATCTGAAATTTGGACTCATTAGACCAAAGGACATATTTCCACCAGTCTAATGTCCATTGTCGTGTTTCTTGGCTCAAGCAAGTCGCTTCTTATTATTGGTGTTCTTTAGTTGTCACGCCCGGATCTGTTTCACCTGTCCTTGTGATTGTCTCCACACCCTCCAGGTGTCGCTGATTTCCCCCAGTGTATTTATCCCTGTGTTTCCTGTCTCTCTGCACCAGTTTTGTTTTGTTTGTTTTCAAGTCAACCAGCATTTTTCCCATTCGCCAGCTTTTTGCATTCTCCTTTTTCTAATCCTCCCGGTTTTGACCCTTGCCTGTTTCTGGACTTTGTACCGCCTGCCTGACCATTCTGCCTACCTTGACCATGAGCCTGTCTGCCACTCTGTACCTCCTGGACTCTGATCTGGTTTTGACCTATTTGCCTGTCCACGACCATTCTCTTTGGATTAATAAACATTGTAAGACTCCAACCATCTGCCTCCTGTGTCTGCATTTGTGCCTTCATATTAGTGGTTTCCTTGCAGCATTTTGACCATGAAAGCCTGATTCACACAGTCCCCTCTGAACAGTTGATGTTGAGATATGTTTGTTACTTGAACTCGGTGAAGCATTTATTTGGGCTGCAATCTGAGGTGCAGTTTACTCTAATGAATTTATCCTCTGCAGCAGAGGCAACTCTGGGTCTTCCTTTCCTGTTGCGGTCCTCATGAGAGCCAGTTTCATCATAGAGCTTGATGGTTTTTGCGACTGGACTTGAAGAAACTTTCAACGTTTTGGAAATGTTCCGGATTGACTGACCTTCATGTCTTAAAGTGATGATGGACTGTCGTTTCTCTTTGCTTAGTTGAGCTGTTACCTTAATATGGACTTGGTCTTTTACAGAATAGGGCTATCTTCTGTATACCAACCCTACCTTGTCACAACACAACTGAAACGCATTAAGAAGGAAAGAAATTCTACAAATTAACTTCTCTAACCTCTTAATTGAAATGCATTCCAGGTGACTACCTCATGAAGCTGAGTGAGAGAATGCCAAGAGTGTGCAAAGATCAAATCAAACTTTATTTGCCGAATACAACAAGTGTAGATTTTACTGTGAAATGCTTACAAGCCCTTAACCAACAGTGCAGTTCAATAAGAGTTAAGAAAATATTTACCAAGTAGACTTAAATAAGTAACACAATAACAATAACGAGGCTATATACTGGGTGCACTGGTACCAAGTCAGGTTATATGTAATGAAAATATGTAATCAGCGCAAAGGGTGGCTACTTTGAAGAATCTCAAATATAAAATTCAATTTGATTTGTTTAACTGTTTTTTTGGTAACTACATGATTCCATATGTGTTATTTCATAGTTTTGATGTCTTCACTATTATTTTGCAATGTAGAAAATAGTCAAAATATAGAAAAACCCTGGAATGAGTAGGTGTCCAAACTTTTGACTGGTACTGTACATGTTTCTAGTAGCACTGACTTTGTTAACTACTTTATTGAGGGAAAATGTACTTGCTATAACTGTGATGTGTGGTTGTCTCACCCAGCTATCTCAAGATGAATGCTTTGTATAATAGTGTCTGCTAAATGACTAAAATGGAAAAATTGAATGTGTCATCAGACTGTGATTTGGCGGCTCAGGCTATTGTTAGAGCCAAAATCTCTCTCACTCTAACTCTCTTTTTTTGTCTCTCTCTCTCTCTCTCACTCTCCCTCTCTCTGGCCTTGGTATTTGGACATCAGGCGTTCCTTATTCTTCGGGCCAGCACATTTATTCCTGTCTAACGCTCTATTTCCTAGTCATAAGCTGTGTTCGAATAGTCATTCTAACCACACTAACTGTACTATGTGTGACGTAAATTGAGTATACAGTATGGTTCTTGGTCATAGTATGGATATAGTTAGTATGCCAAAAGTTCCCGGATGTCGTACTACATTCGACAAAATATGAAGTATACAAGCAGTGGGCACTATTTCCAGGCTTTTAGGGCCCATAATGCAATTCTTCAGAAAATGGGCGTGGCTTCACAACACTTTCAGATTTGAAGAAAATGGAGGAAAATATGCAGCCAAAGTATATCGAGAGCGGATACAAATTCTTTGCTTTAACTAATTAAGACAAAGGTTAAGAAAATGTTGAGCAATGTAATAAAGTAATGACTTATGTTATGCTAACAATCTAACAAGAGGTTGCATAGCAACAGCATAAACCTCCGGTAGACAGGCGTAGCGCTAGTACGCTCAACGGAAAGGATACCGTTTGTTTACAGTATACTAAAATGAACTAACAGTATTTAGTATGTAGTATATTCTCATTAAGTATGTAGTATACAGTATATTAGTATGGGTATTTGAACACAGAGAACTGTAGCATAGACTAGTTATTCCGGGGCTGGTCACATGGTCAGGACATCCTCCTGATGGTATCACCCTCTGCCTCTGAGTGAGCCCTACCACTGCATAGCATTTTAAACATGCTTGTTTATTCATACATTTCTTCTACTTATTTTTTCATAATTGTACTTATTTATCTATACATTTTGTTTTAGGAGCATGCGAACCCTCCCTCCCGCTGAACACACATGATGATATGTCGGCTTGTTTTAACTAGGCTCATTACCCGGTGGGAAACCACTCCAGTTAATTAAAATATTTTGCTGTTATCGCGGCTGCTGCTGTTGCTGCTTTGGCTAGCCACATGTTACCGGGGGAGTGCTGTGCAGAGGCAGCCTGCTCCTCTCTCTCTCTCACCCTGCCTGGCGAATGCTGCTCCTCGGCCGCCGCCGTTTCTCAGGCTAATTATCGACGTAGGAGGAATATTTTACTGCCATATTAACATGCCGTGCTTTGGCCCGCTTCTGTGGGTGGGAGGAGAAAAAGAAGAAGAAGCAGAGAAGAAGAGAGAACGAGTGTAGAAACATGCCCTGAATGTTGAGGGGTTTCGTAATTAGCCAGTATCAAAAAAGCTGCTGGTTTAGCAGGTCTAGTTTGGTTGATTTTTATATGGGTTATGTATTTAGTGATTCAGTTCTATATTATATGACTTCACACTCATTGCATAAATGAAAGAGGAGCGTAAGAAGCGCATGGTTGAGGTTAGGTAGGCTGCTGTAGTAACTATATCCCCAGTACATAGCCTATCAACCCTCAAATTCATACAAATGTCCAATTTAGCAAGTTTCGTCTCGGTAGCAAAATAGTCCTGCAGCAGGAGGATCTGATTATTAAAAAGAAAAAGTGATAATTTCAACTGGAAATTTGTTTTGATAGTTTACAGTGGGCTATATTTTAGGTGTAGCCTATGGCTGCATTTCTGAAACACTTGTCGTAGTGGAGACCAATATCTATCTTGTGATATTAAGCTATATTAAACAACAGTTGTTGATGTGTATGGCTTTATTTCAGATCCATTTTTGAATGTCGCAGTAGTAGGACCCACAGTAGTAGCACATTTACTATGTCTGGTGTTTTACCATTTGAGCGCGAGAGAAAAAGAAAGAGAACTGAAGGTTTTCAGGGAATTTATGTAAATCATGACTCATTAGAATTTTCTGCTGTGCGGAGTTATCAAATGAAGATACATCTGTGCTAATGAATATGACCTAATATGTCTTCTTGGGTGACATACAACTACAAGGGTTAAATGTCACTATGTTTTCATATTTTAACAAGACCAAGGACCTTGGCAATACATAGTACATACACCCCTATACTGCTTCATTCAGCTCTGAATCAGGTATCAAACAGCCACAACAGACAGTCATTGTTGCTCAATAGCCTAACTCAGAATTGATCATGCTGACAAGACATACGTCTATGGTCCCCAGTCTGAACATCAGCCATTGTTGATGAGAACCAGATTAAATGACATTGAATGACATTGAAAGGGGTAGTAAATGAGAAATAGTGAAAAGGAGATATTTAAATTTAATGAGTGTGGCAAGTCTCTCCAGTGATAAGCTGATCCAGACACTGGGGAGCCCGTACCCGGAGATGAGGGCTCCTCCTGGGGTTGACTATCGACCTGTAAGGCCCCCCCTGAATCTGGATTCTGGATCTCCATGTTGTACGTTTATCTATATTGGAGAATGTGGATAAGTCGTGTTGTGCGTGGGAGGGAGAAACGCGTACAGTAGATGTCTGAACGAGATTGGGAGATGGGGGAGGGGTGCAAAACTACTGTGGGGGTTGATACAGTAAGAAGTTGGGGAATGGGTGATATCTTCTCCTCCTTCATATCTCGGGAATGTCGCAGATATTTTAAAAAGTATAAAAAGTCAATTTACGATGTGAAAGGCACCCTCATTAAATATTGGCAGAGAGAAACCCAAATGGTTGGTTACAGTTTTCCTCAACTGCTTAGACACAATTCCTGGAACAACTCACCATTTTCTCAAATCTTCACACACAATTAAAAAAACTCACACCCAACGGTACAAATATCTAACTTCTGGGTCCCAATTCAAACTTTGCCCTCAGACAACACACACAAGCTGTCAAAAACACAGACCACATGACTGTTTGTTACACTGGAGAGATTCATTCAAAACAGTACTGTAATAAATACCTCTTACATTAGTGGATAAGGGAATTGTCACGGCCTGGCCATAGAGAGGCTTTTATCCTCTATTTTGGGTAGGCCAGGGTGTGACTAGGGTGGGCATTCTAGTTTCTTTATTTCTATGTTTTCTGTTTCTATGTTTTGGCCATAGCCCTAGTAAGCTTCACGGTCGTTTCTTGTTTTGTCAGTGACGTTTACTTAAATAAAGGAAAATGTACGCTCACCACGCTGCACCTTGGTCCAGTCATTTCCACGACGACGTCCGTGACAGGAATACTGCTGTATATGCTGTTATGGTCAAAAACCTGACCTTTGAAATGTCATACTGACAAAACATGTAAGGAAGAGTCTATGCACAGTAAAATACCCCATTTCCAAAATGCTTTATTTCCAAATGCAGCAAATGTATAGGTTACTCAGCATCAGCGTTCTCATCATCTCGTCTCAGGTCTGGGTCAGGCCATAATATCTCATCAGCGTCACACATTATCTTTTCTCTTGCCAGGCAGTGTGGGAAAAATGCCCTTGTGTGCCTTAGAAAACCCTGGATAGACTCCACAGACACATCACCACAGGCATCCACCATTGCCTCCAGGAGGTTTTGCTGTGCGTAGGCGTTTCAGTCATACACTCTCCACCACCATGCTGAGAAAAATTCCTCAATCGGCTTCAGTAATGTGGAATATGCTGGCAAAAAAAGAATGGTGAACCTGGGGTGGTCATTGAACCAGGCGCGAACCAGAGCAGCTTGATGGAAACTCACGTTATCCCAAATGACAACATCTTGGGCTTGCTCTGGTTGCCCTGCTCCCCTTTCTGTTGAAGAATGTTATTGTTCAGCTGCTTTTTCCTTGTGGTTCTTCTGAACGATCTAGTCAATGATGGACATTTTGATGCTGTCAATTCCTTGGAAGACTACCTGGTCCTCAACTATTTGGGTTTGAATTTCCCTCAAAGGGATGGCATTATTGGCAATCACCATATTCACCAGGGCTATGCCTACCTCCAATAGATGGCCGCCTCTCAGTTCTGCAAAAATTAAAATGGACCATTACTGACCTATGGTCATCCAGTACTGACCTATGTTCATCCATTACTGTGGTAAAAACTACACTGAGAACAAAGTGGAGATTCAGTCTATATGCACTACAACATTACATGTATCACAGTAACAACAAGGCAAATGACCTGTTTTCCCTTCTGAAAGTACTGACAATGGATGCAACTATGTAACGGCTTAGGTTGGGTTCCACTAGCTGTCCAGTTTCTGTCGTAGTCCTCACATGTATGAGCACATGATGAACTAGGGTGGCACGGATTTCATCTGTTGTTGTCGTCCTCATCATCGTCCTCTTCCTCTTCCTCTCTGTTGTCTTGCAACTTGGGCATTGTTAGAATCCATTGTTCCAAAGCGCATGGACATGCCTCTAGGCCCTATTTATTGATCCTGCAATTCTGATTGGTGTGTTAACAATTTTGAGGCTTAATGTGTCCACCTGGAGAAAGGTGTGCTCTGAGTTTAGGTTGTGATGACTTCAGTTAATTATATTGAGAGCATGTGTTTGCTGAATGAATATATAGTGCAATGAATGATTTATTTGGCCACGTTTGAGTAAGGTTTTGCAGAAAGAGTTTTGAATATTGAAACATATGGAACTAGGTGAATAGTGTTTACGGTTATGGGAAATGTGTGTTTTTGGGAATGAATAAAGGGTATGGGTTTTTGATCTACAGGAACCAGTTTCTGTGTTTAAGCAATCGAGAAAAACTGTAATCATGTCAAACAACTTGTTGGTGAGTGAAGTGCCACATTTGATGTCTGTTATTTCCTCTTTTAGTATCTCTGGGTGTGTTTGTTCTTAGCTTGTTAATCCACCAGTCAACACAGTCTAATCCCAGTGATGAGGATTTATAGTTGCCCAGGCATCCCTCGTTGTGTTTGATCACAGCACCGCCGCCTGCTGAGCCCATAGCCCCTATAGTGTGTGTGTTTGTGTGTGTGTCTCCGTGACTGCAGTTTACATACACATTATATACTACTAAGGCACACACATATGCATGAAGACACACACCCACACAGATACATACACACCAGTGGAGCCCCCCTTTTTGCCCTCAGAACAGCCTCAATTCGTCAGGGCATGAACTCTACAAGGTGTCAAAAGCATTCCACAGGGATGCTGGCCCATGTTGACTCCAATGCTTCCCACAGTTGTGTCAAGTTGGCTGGATGTCCTTTGGGTGCTGGACCGTTATTGATACACACAGGAAACTGTTGAGCATGAAAAACTCAGCACCGTTGCCGTTCTTGACACAAACTGGTACGCGTGGCGCCTACTACCATACCCTGGTAAAAGGCACTTCAATCTTTAGTCTTGCCCATTCACCCTCTGAATGGCACACAAACACGATCCATGTCTCGTTTGTCTCAAGGCTGAAAAATCCTTCTTTAATCCATTCCTCCCCTTCATCTACACTGATTGAAGTGGATTTAACAGGTGACATCAATAAGGGATCATAGCTTTCACCTTGATTCACCTGGTCTGTCTGTCATGGACTGAGCAGGTGTTCATAATGTTGTGTACATGTGAAGGTTCTCACATAGAGACACATTCTCTGACACAGGCAAGCATCCCCCCACACACACACACACTGGAGCCCACTCCCTGACACAGACGTAGAGCCTCCATGGGCCTAGGGGAGCACTAATGGCCTTGTACAGCGCAGTCAGGGAGAGTGAGGGTGAAGAGCAGAGCAAGGTGAAGGCATGCAGCTTCCCCAGTTAATCACTCCCACACATACACACACACACACACACTTACTAAAATGCACAAGCAAACACACACAGACTCACTCATACACACACACACTTACTAAAATGCACAAACACACACACACATACACAGAGCATATCTCCAGTCAAATAGGCCTATCCTGATGAAGCTGCCGTTTCTAAAAGGAGCAGAGCATGAATTATGCAGTTCAGTCTTCACATGAGGCTTTTTTCTTCCTCTCCACTGCGTTTCTCTTAGCCAGCTGTTTTCTCCCTCATCTTTCTCTCTATCCTCCCCACTCTTAACCTCTTCTTCATCTTACTGTCCTGTAACTTAACCATCGCTGCTCTGCTCACTACTGTACCTTCTACACTTGACTTTACCTCTCTCTCCCCTCTCTCTCTTACTCTCTCTCTCTCTCTCTCTCTCTTACTCTCTCTCTCTCTTACTCTCTTTCTCTCCCTCTTGGTTTCCATCCCTATCTCTCCCTCTCTCTCTCTCTCTCTCTCTCTCACTCTCGCTCTCTTTATCTCCCACTTGGTTTCCATCCCTCTCTCCCCTCTCTCTCTCTTACTCTCTCTCTCTCACTCTCACTCTCTTTCTCTCCCTCTTGGTTTCCATCCCTTTCTCTCCCTCTCTCTCGCTCTCTCTCTCTCTCCCCCCATATCTCCCTCTACTCCCTCTCTCTTTCGTTCTCTCGCTACCTATCTTTATCTCTTCCTCTCTCTCTCTTTCTTCCTCTCTCTCTCTCTCTCTCTCTCTCTCTCTCTATTTCCCTCTCTCTTTTGCTGGATGGAGTACTGGGTAGATGAAGGTGAAGGAGACTCACTGCTCTTGTCTGCTGTTAATAGTGTGTAGGAGGAAAAGTGAAAGCTTCACGTCATATAATATAATCTGCTCTGTCATTATATAATATAATCTCCTCTGTCGTCATATAATATAATCTGCTCTGTCGTCAACAAAATATAATCTACTCTGTCATCATAAAATATCATCTGCTCTGTCATCATATAATATAATCTGCTCTGTCATTATATAATATAATCTGTTCTGTCATCATATAATATAATCTGTTCTGTCATCATATAATATAATCTGCTCTGTCATTATATAATATAATCTGTTCTGTCATCATATAATATAATCTGTTCTGTCATTATATAATATAATCTGCTCTGTCATTATATAATATAATCTGCTCTGTCATTATATAATATAATCTGTTCTGTCATCATATAATATAATCTCCTCTGTCGTCAACAAAATATAATCTACTCTGTCATCATAAAATATCATCTGCTCTGTCATCATATAATATAATCTTCTCTGTCATCATATAATATAATCTGCTCTGTCATTATATAATATAATCTGTTCTGTCATCATATAATATAATCTCCTCTGTCGTCAACAAAATATAATCTACTCTGTCATCATAAAATATCATCTGCTCTGTCATCATATAATATAATCTTCTCTGTCATCATATAATATAATCTGCTCTGTTGTTATATAAAATAATCTGCTCTGTCATTATATAATATAATCTGTTCTGTCATCATATAATATAATCTCCTCTGTCGTCAACAAAATATAATCTACTCTGTCATCATAAAATATAATCTGCTCTGTTGTTATATAAATTAATCTGCTCTGTCATTATATAATATAATCTGTTCTGTCATCATATAATATAATCTCCTCTGTCGTCAACAAAATATAATCTACTCTGTCATCATAAAATATCATCTGCTCTGTCATCATATAATATAATCTTCTCTGTCATCATATAATATAATCTGCTCTGTTGTTATATAAAATAATCTGCTCTGTCATTATATAATATAATCTGTTCTGTCATCATATAATATAATCTCCTCTGTCGTCAACAAAATATAATCTACTCTGTCATCATAAAATATCATCTGCTCTGTCATCATATAATATCATCTGCTCTGTCATCACATAATATAATCTTCTCTGTCAACATATAATCTGTTCTGTTTTATCATATAATATAGAGAGGAGGTCAGAGACCTGGCAGTGTGGTACCAGGACAACAACCTCTCCCTCAATGTCAGCAAGACAAAGGAGCTGAATGTGTACTACAGGAAATGAAGGGCCAAGAACGCTACCGTTCACATTGACAGGGCTGTAGTGAAGTGGGTCGAGAGCTTTCATTTCCTCAGTGTCCACATCATTAAGGATCTATCATGCTCTACACAAATTAACACAGTCGTGAAGAGGGCACGCCAATGCCTCTTCCCCTCAGGAGGCTGAAAAGATTTGGCATGGGTCCTCAGATCCTCAAAAAGTTCTACAGATGCACCATTGAGTGCATGGAGACTGGCTGCATCACCGCTTGGTATAGCAACTGTTTGGCATCAGACCGCAAGGTGTTACAGAGGGTAGTGCATACAGCCCAACACATCAATGGGGCCAAGCTCCCTGCTGTCCAGGGCCTTTATACCAGGCGTGTCAGAGGAAGGCCCTAAGGAAGGCCCTCTAGCCACCCAAGTCATAAACTGTTCTCTCTGCTACCGCATGGTAAGTGATACCGATGCATCAAGTCTGGAACCAGTGGGACCCTGAACAGTTTCTACCCCCAAGCCATAAGACTGCTAAATAGCTAGTTAAATAGTTAACCAAATAGCTACCAGGACTATCTACATTTACCCTTTTTGCACAGACTTTCTTGACTCATCACATACGTTGCTGCTACTGTTTATTATCTATCCTGTTATCTCGCATTGTGCCCGGGTTATTGTCATGCTCAAAAACAACTACATCTCAAAAACAACTTTTTATTCAAACATGCAACCTTTTGCACCAGAGGCAAAACCAAAACCTACTTGAAGGTAACAGCGCTCACTGTTACGAAGAATCATGTACTCTGTTGGCTCATGTTTCTCAATGAGAGTCACTATGGCAGAATTCCACCGTAATTGGGGGAGGCAGGTAGCCTAGTATTTAGACCGTTGGGCCAGTAACTGAAAGGTTGCTATATCGAAACCCTGAGCTGACAAGGTAAAAATCTGTCATTGTGCCCCTGAACAAGGCAGTTAACCCACTGTTCCTAGGCCGTCATTGTAAATAAGAATTTGTTCTTAAACGACTTGCCTAGTTAAATAAAGGTTAAGAAAAGAAAAAGAAAATAACCCATACGAACTGCACCAAGGGATGTACTACTGTACGCCTACAATATGTGTGTCAGTGTATGCGTGGGTGCCCACACGAGCACGCCTGTGTGTGTGTCACAGAAAGTAAGAGAGAGGGAGAGAAATAGTGATGCGAGAGAGAGAGAGAGAGTGGCATAGCTGGAAACACACCAAGCACAACAAGGTCACCTCCCCCAGATCAGAAACATGGTGGGAAGTCTCAGTTTAGCCAATCAGAGAGTCCATCTCTCTTTGAGCTTTACTGTGTCCTTGAGGACTGGATCCAGAGTAACTTTGCTGTCCTGTTCTGTCATGTCACTACTGCCATGTTCCTGTCACCAGTGAAGCCAGGCATGGATAACTATAGAAACTCACATGGTCAAATCTCGTGGGCAGCAGCACCCTTTAGGGCTGGTTCTAACGGTGGAACTTTGGAACCCATTGCCATTCATAGGCTATGCTGTACTGTCAGCATGTCTGTAGTGATGGGGCTACTGTGTGTGTGTGTGTGTGTGTGTGTGTGTGTGTGTGTGTGTGTGTGTGTGTGTGTGTGTGTGTGTGTGTGTGTGTGTGTGTGTGTGTGTGTGTGTGTGTGTGTGTACAGTACCAGTCAAAAGTTTGGACACACCTACTCATTCAAGGGTTTTTCTTTATTTGTACTATTTTCTATATCATAGAAAAATAGTGAAGATATCAAAATTATGAAATAGCACATATGGAATCATGTAGTAACCAAAAAAGTGTTAAACAAGTCAAAATATATTTGATTTAGATTCTTCAAAGTAGCCACCCTTTGCCTTCATGACAGTTTCATGACAGTTTAACCTGGAATGCTTTTCCAACAGTCTTGAAGGACTTCCCACATATGCTGAGCACTTGTTGGCTGCTTTTCCTTCACTCTGCGGTCCAACTCATTCCAAAACATCTCAATTAGGTTGAGGTCAGGTGATTGTGGAGGCCAGGTCATCTGATGCAGCAATCCATCACTCTCCTTTTTGGTCAAATAGCCCTTACACAGCCTGGAGGTGTGTTGGGTTATTGTCCTGTTGAAAAACAAATGATAGTCCCAATAAGCGCAAACCAGATGGGATGGTGTATCGCTGCAGAATGCTGTGGTAGCCATGCTGGATAAGTGTGCCTTGAACTCTAAATAAGTCACTGACAGTGTCACCAACAAAGCACCCCCAAACAATCACACCTCCTCCTCCATGCTTCACAGTGGGAACCACACATGCAGAGATCATCCGTTCACCAACTCTGCGTCTCACAAAGACACGGCGGTTGCAACCAATAATCTCAAATTTGGGCTCATCTAACCAAAGGACAGATTTACACCGGTCTAATGTCTATTGCTCGTGTTTCTTGGCCCATGCAAGTCTGTTCTTCTTATTGGTGTCCTTTAGTAACGGTTTGTTTGCAGCTGTTCGACCATGAAGGCCTAATTCACACAGTCTCTTCTGAACAGTCGATGTTGAGATGTGTCTGTTACTTGAACTCTGTGAAGCATTTATTTGGGCTGCAATTTCTGAGGCTGGTAACTCAAATTAACTTATCTTCTTCAGCAGAGGTAACTCTGGGTCTTCTTTTCCTGTGGCTGTCCTCATGAGAGCCAGTTTCATCATAGCACTTGATGGTTTTTGCGACTTCACTTCAAGAAACTTTACAATTTCCAGCTTGACTGACCTTCTTGCCTTAAAGTAATGATGGACTGTCATTTCTCTTTGCTTTTTTGAGCTGTTCTTGCCATAATATGGACTTGGTCTTTTACCAAATAGGGCTATCTTCTGTATACCAACCCTACCTTGTCACAACACAAGTGATTGTCTGAAACACATTAAGAAGGAAAGAAATTCCACAAATGAACTTTTAACAGGGCACACCAGTTAAATTAAATGCATTCCAGGTGACTACCTCATGAATCTGGTTGAGAGAATACCAAGAGTGTTCAAAGCTGTCATCAAGGCAATGGGCATTTATTAAATGTATTTAGTTAGAGTCTACATGATTTCTACATGATTCCATATGTATTAATTCATAGTGTTGATCTCTTCACTATTATTCTACAATGTAGAAATGAGTAAAATAAAGAAAAAACCTTGAATGAGTAGGTGTGCCCAAACTTTTCACTGCTACTCTATGTGTGCATGCGTGTGTTCGTGACAAGGGACTGAGGCTGGGCACTCTGACCTTGTTCTTACCTGTAGAGAAACAGAAGGCTCTCACAAGAGGTGGCTGAACCATCGCAATCGAGGGGAACAAAGTTTGTCATTCTTTTTAAAACTCAGCATCTGTGACATTATGGTCCAGTATAGAATGTTGTTTAATGTGTTGAGGTTGTTTTGCTCTCACACAACCTCCACACAACCTCCACACAACCTCCACACAACCTCAAAATACTCATCTGATCACTCCATTCAATACTCCATGTATTCAAAAAACAAAGCATCCAAATCAAATAAAATTGTATTAGTCACATGCACCAAACAGTGAAATGCTTACTTACGAGCCCCTAACCAACAATGCAGTTTAAAAAAATATGGATAAGTATAAGAAATAACACTAACAAGTAATTAAAGAGCAGCAGTAAAATAACAATAGCGAGACTATATACAGGTAAAATTGAGGTAATATGTACATGTAGGTAGAGTTATTAAAGTGACTATGCATGGAGAATAACAGAGTAGCAGCAGCGTAGGGGGGGGGGGCAGCGGCAATGCAAATAGTCAGGAGTTCAGGAGTCTTATTGCTTGGGGGTAGAAGCTGTTTCGAAGCCTCTTGGATCTAGACTTGGCGCTCCCGTATCGCTTTCCATGCAATAGCAGAGGGAACAGTCTATGACTAGGGTTGCTGGAGTCTTTGACCATTTTTAGGGCCTTCCTCTGACACCACCTGGTATAAAGGTCCTGAATGGCAGGAAGCTTGGCCCCTGTGATGTACTGGGCCGTACGTACTACCCTCTGTAGTGTCTTGCGGTCGGAGGCCGAGCAATTGCCCAACCAGGCAGTGAAGGCCATAAAGATCATCAAGGACATCAACCACCCGAGCCACTGCCTGTTCACCCCGCTGCCATCCAGAAGGCGAGGTCAGTACAGGTGCATCAAAGCTGGGACCGAGAGACTGAAAACAGCTTCTATCTCAAGGCCATCAGACTGTTAAACAGCCACCACTAACATTGAGTGGCTACTGCCAACACACTGTCAATGACACTGACTCTACTCCAGCCACTTTAATCATGGGAATTGATGGGAAATGATGTAAATATATCACTAGCCACTTTAAACAATGCTACCTTATATAATGTTACTTACCCTACATTGTTCATCTCATATGCATACGTTGATACTGTACTCTATATCATCGTCTGCATCCTTATGTAATACATGTATCACTAGCCACTTTAACTATGCCACTTGGTTTACATACTTATCTCATATGTATATACTGTACTCGATATCATCTACTGTATCTTGCCTATGCTGCTCTGTACCATCACTCATTCATATATCCTTATGTACATATTCTTTATCCCCTTACACTGTGTATGACAGTAGTTTTTTTTTGGAATTGTTAGTTAGATTACTTGCTCGTTATTACTGCATTGTCGGAACTAGAAGCACAAGCATTTCGCTACACTCGCATTAACATCTGCTAACCATGTGTATGTGACAAATAAAATTTGATTTGATTTGAAATTTGATTTGATTTGATGCAACCAGTCAGGATGCTCGCGATGTTGCAGCTGGAGAACCTATTGAGGATCTGAGGACCCATGATAAATATTTTCAGTCTCCTGAGGGGGAAAAGGTTTTGTCGTGTCCTCTTCACAACTGTCTTGGTGTGCTTGGACCATGTGCCCCGTCCATTAGAATGGGGGTGTGCTTGGTCCTCTTTTTCAAGTAGTTCACAATAATTTCCTTTGTCTTGAGAGAGACCAAGGTTATTACAGGGGCATGACTTAACAATGACATTCCATTCCATAGAACAGGCATGGATGAACTATGTCATTAATAGTATTTCTATGGGATGAAGTACAGAACAGATATGAAGGCGTCTTAAAACTGATAAACCCATAACCCATCCTTCTGCAAAAAATATCTATTCATTCTCCTTTTCTTCAGTTCATATTTTTCTCCTTGTCCTATTTCTCTTCCTCAACCTACAACCTCCCTTCCCCTCCCATCAGAGTAGAATGTACACTGTAGTGCTGGCCTGTTGCGTAACCTCTGTGCTGTTTCCAGCTCTTGTTAGGGACATCTTTTTGTGTTTAATCGTAGGAGATTTAGGAGATTAGATTATGTACGGACAGATTACACTGACCCCGATATCAGGAGGGTTGGCAGATGGGTGAGATGGGTGAAGAGAAAGGGGAGGGAGAGTAGGGTGGGGGGAGCCCAGGGGGAGAGGATAGAGCTGTGGGAGGTGGGAAAAGCAGGGAGGGGTGGGTGGGGGGGTGATGGTGCAAGGCTAATAAAGAGAAAAGGGGAAGGATGGGTGGAGGACAGAGAGCTGGGCTGGGGGAAGGATGGGTGGAGGACAGAGGGAGGCTGGGGGAAGGATGGGTGGAGGACAGAGAGCTGGGCTGGGGGAAGGATGGGTGGAGGACAGAGGGAGGCTGGGGGAAGGATGGGTGGAGGACAGAGAGCTGGGCTGGGGGAAGGATGGGTGGAGGACAGAGGGAGGCTGGGGGAAGGATGGGTGGAGGACAGAGAGCTGGGCTGGGGGAAGGATGGGTGGAGGACAGAGGGAGGCTGGGGGAAGGATGGGTGGAGGACAGAGAGCTGGGCTGGGGGAAGGATGGGTGGAGGACAGATGGGGCTGGGCTGGGGGAAGGATGGATGGAGGACA
The DNA here is from genome assembly GCF_018296145.1 of Oncorhynchus tshawytscha. NCBI lineage: Eukaryota > Metazoa > Chordata > Actinopteri > Salmoniformes > Salmonidae > Oncorhynchus > Oncorhynchus tshawytscha. The sequence continues at coordinate 36,339,766 of NC_056448.1, forward strand.
GAGGGGGCTGGGCTGGGGGGGGAAGGATGGGTGGAGGACAGAGGGCTGGGCTGGGGGAAGGATGGGTGGAGGACAGAGGGAGGCTGGGGGGGAAGGATGGGTGGAGGACAGAGGGAGGCTGGGGGAAGGATGGGTGCAGGACAGAGGGGGCTGGGGGGAAGGATGGGTGGAGGACAGAGGGAGGCTGGGGGAAGGATGGGTGGAGGACAGAGGAGGGCTGGGCTGGGGGAAGGATGGGGGAGGACAGAGGGCTGGGCTGGGGGAAGGATGGGTGGAGGACAGAGGGCTGGGCTGGGGGAAGGATGGGTGGAGGACAGAGGGCTGGGCTGGGGGAAGGATGGGTGGAGGACAGAGGAGGGAGGCTGGGGGAAGGATGGGTGGAGGACAGAGGAGGGCTGGGCTGGGGAAGGATGGGTGGAGGACAGAGCGCTGGGCTGGGGGAAGGACGGGTGGAGGACAGAGGGCTGGGCTGGGGGAAGGATGGATGGAGGACAGAGAGGGCTGGGCTGGGGGAAGGATGGGTGGAGGACAGAGGGAGGCTGGGGGAAGGATGGGTGGAGGACAGAGAGCTGGGCTGGGGAAGGATGGATGGAGGACAGAGGGCTGGGCTGGGGGAAGGATGGGTGGAGGACAGAGGGAGACTGGGGGAAGGATGGATGGAGGACAGAGTGCTGGGCTGGGGGAAGGATGGATGGAGGACAGAGGGCTGGGCTGGGGGGAAGGATGGATGGAGGACAGAGGGCTGGGCTGGGGGAAGGATGGGTGGAGGACAGAGAGCTGGGCTGGGGGAAGGATGGATGGAGGACAGAGGGATGGGCTGGGGGAAGGATGGATGGAGGACAGAGGGCTGGGCTGGGGGAAGGATGGGTGGAGGACAGAGGGAGGCTGGGGGGAAGGATGGGTGGAGGACAGAGAGCTGGGCTGGGGGAAGGATGGATGGAGGACAGAGGGCTGGGCTGGGGGAAGGATGGGTGGAGGACAGAGGGAGGCTGGGGGAAGGATGGGTGGAGGACAGAGGAGGGCGGTTGGGTGAAGGATGGATGGAGGACAGAGGGCTGGGCTGGGGGAAGGATGGATGGAGGACAGAGGGCTGGGCTGGGGGAGGGATGGGTGGAGGACAGAGGAGCTGGGCTGGGGGGAAGGATGGATGGAGGACAGAGGGCTGGGCTGGGGGAAGGATGGGTGGAGGACAGAGGGCTGGGGGAAGGATGGATGGAGGACAGAGAGCTGGGCTAGGGGAAGGATGGATGGAGGACAGAGAGCTGGGCTGGGGGAAGGATGGGTGGAGGACAGAGGAGGGCTGGACTGGGGGGGGGATGGGTGGAGGTCAGAGGGAGGGCTGGGCTGGGGGAGGATGGATGGAGGACAGCTGGGCTGGGGGAGAGCTGGACAGGGGAAGGATGGGTGGAGGACAGAGGGCTGGGGGAGGGATGGATGGAGGACAGAGGGCTGGGCTGGGGAAGGATGGATGGAGGACAGAGGGAGGCTGGGGGAAGGATGGGTGGAGGACATAGGGAGGGCTGGGCTGGGGGGGATGGGTGGAGGTCAGAGGGAGGCTGGGGGAAGGATGGGTGGAGGACAGAGGGAGGGCTGGGGTAAGGATGGGTGGAGGACAGAGGGCTGGGGGAGGGATGGATGGAGGACAGAGGGCTGGGCTGGGCTGGGGGAAGGATGGGTGGAGGACAGAGGGAGGGCTGGGCTGGGGGAGGATGGGTGGAGGAGAGAGAGGGCTGGGCTGGGGAGGATGGGTGGAGGACAGAGGGAGGGCTGGGGAGGATGGGTGGAGGACAGAGGGAGGGCTGGGCTGGGGAGGATGGGTGGAGGACAGAGGGCTGGGCTGGGGGAGGATGGGTAGAGGACAGAGGGAGGGCTGGGCTGGGGGAGGATGGGTGGAGGTCAGAGGGAGGGCTGGGCTGGGGGAGGATGGGTGGAGGACAGAGAGAGGGCTGGGCTGGGGAGGATGGGTAGAGGACAGAGGGAGGGCTGGGCTGGGGGAAGATGGGTGGAGGACAGAGGGAGGGCTGGGGATGATGGGTGGAGGACAGAGGGAGGGCTGGGCTGGGGGAGGATGGGTAGAGGACAGAGGGAGGGCTGGGCTGGGGAAGGATGGGTGGAGGACAGAGAGCTGGGCTGGGGGAAGGATGGATGGAGGACAGAGGGCTGGGCTGGGGGAAGGATGGGTGGAGGACAGAGGGCTGGGCTGGGGGAAGGATGGGTGGAGGACAGAGAGCTGGGCTGGGGGAAGGATGGATGGAGGACAGAGGGCTGGGCTGGGGGAAGGATGGATGGAGGACAGAGGGCTGGGCTGGGGGAAGGATGGGTGGAGGACAGAGGGCTGGGGGAAGGATGGATGGAGGACAGAGAGCTGGGCTGGGGGAAGGATGGATGGAGGACAGAGAGCTGGGCTGGGGAAGGATGGGTGGAGGACAGAGGGAGGGCTGGACTGGGGGATGGGTGGAGGTCAGAGGAGGGCTGGGCTGGGGGGAGGATGGGTGGAGGACAGAGGGAGCTGGGGGAAGGATGGGTGGAGGACAGAGGGCTGGGGGGAGGGATGGATGGAGGACAGAGGGCTTGGGGAGGGATGGATGGAGGACAGAGGGAGGCTGGGGGAAGGATGGGTGGAGGACATAGGGAGGGCTGGGCTGGGAGGATGGGTGGAGGTCAGAGGGAGGCTGGGGAAGGATGGGTGGAGGACAGAGGAGGCTGGGGGGAAGGATGGGTGGAGGACAGAGGGAGGGCTGGGCTGGGTGGGGGGGATGGGTGGAGGTCAGAGAGGAGGGCTGGGCTGGGGGAGGATGGGTGGAGGACAGAGGGAGGGCTGGGGGAAGGATGGGTGGAGGACAGAGGGCTGGGGGAGGGATGGATGGAGGACAGAGGGCTGGGCTGGGCTGGGAAGGATGGGTGGAGGACAGAGGAGGGCTGGGCTGGGGGAGGATGGGTGGAGGACAGAGGGAGGGCTGGGCTGGATGGAGGACAAGGATGGGTGGAGGACAGAGGACAGAGGAGGGCTGGGCTGGGGGAGGATGGGTGGAGGACAGAGGGAGGGCTGGGCTGGGGGAGGATGGGTGGAGGACAGAGGGAGGGCTGGGGGAGGATGGGTGGAGGACAGAGGGAGGGCTGGGCTGGGGGAGGATGGGTGGAGGACAGAGGGCTGGGCTGGGGGAGGATGGGTAGATGGACAGAGGGAGGGCTGGGCTGGGGAGGATGGGTGGAGGTCAGAGGGAGGGCTGGGCTGGGGGAGGATGGGTGGAGGACAGAGAGAGGGCTGGGCTGGGGGAGGATGGGTAGAGGACAGAGGGAGGGCTGGGCTGGGCTGGGGGAAGATGGGTGGAGGACAGAGGAGGGCTGGGCTGGGGGAGGATGGGTAGAGGACAGAGGAGGGCTGGGCTGGGGGAAGATGGGTGGAGGACAGAGGGAGGGCTGGGGGAGGATGGGTGGAGGACAGAGGGAGGGCTGGGCTGGGGAGGGATGGGTGGAGGTCAGAGAGAGGGCTGGGCTGGGCTGGGGGAGGATGGGTAGAGGACAGAGGGGGGCTGGGCTGGGGGAAGATGGGTGGAGGACAGAGGGAGGGCTGGGGGAGGATGGGTGGAGGACAGAGGGAGGGCTGGGCTGGGGGAGGATGGGTGGAGGACAGAGGGAGGGCTGGGCTGGGGAAGGATGGGTGGAGGACAGAGAGCTGGGCTGGGGGAAGGATGGATGGAGGACAGAGGGATGGGCTGGGGAAGGATGGATGGAGGACAGAGGGCTGGGCTGGGGGAAGGATGGGTGGAGGACAGAGGGAGGCTGGGGGGGAAGGATGGGTGGAGGACAGAGAGCTGGGCTGGGGAAGGAAGGATGGATGGAGGACAGAGGGCTGGGCTGGGGGAAGGATGGGTGGAGGACAGAGGGAGGCTGGGGGACAGAGGATGGGGGGTGGGTGGAGGACAGAGGGAGGCTGGGGGAAGGATGGATGGAGGACAGAGGGCTGGGCTGGGGGAAGGATGGATGGAGGACAGAGGGCTGGGCTGGGCTGGGGGAAGGATGGGTGGAGGACAGAGAGGGCTGGGCTGGGGGAAGGATGGATGGAGGACAGAGGGAGGTCTGGGCTGGGGGATGGGTGGAGGTCAGAGGGAGGCTGGGGGAAGGATGGGTGGAGGACAGAGGGAGGCTGGGGTAAGGATGGGTGGAGGACAGAGGGAGGGCTGGGCTGGGGGGGGATGGGTGGAGGTCAGAGGGAGGGCTGGGCTGGGGAGGATGGGTGGAGGACAGAGGGAGGGCTGGGGAAGGATGGGTGGAGGACAGAGGGAGGGCTGGGCTGGGGGGAGGATTGGTGGAGGACAGAGGGCTGGGCTGGGGGAGGAAGGGTGGAGTTCAGAGGGAGGGCTGGGCTGGGGAAGGATGGGTGAAGGTCAGAGGGAGGGCTGGGCTGGTGGAAGGATGGTTGGAGGTCAGAGGGAGGGCTGGGCTGGGGGAAGGATGGGTGAAGGTCAGAGGGAGGGCTGGGCTGGGGGAGGATGGGTGGAGGACAGAGGGAGGGCTGGGGGAAGGATGGGTGGAGGACAGAGGGCTGGGGGGGAGGGATGGGTGGAGGACAGAGGGAGGCTGGGGGGAAGGATGGGTGGAGGACAGAGGGAGGGCTGGGCTGGGGGGGGATGGGTGGAGGTCAGAGGGAGGGCTGGGCTGGGGGAGGATGGGTGGAGGACAGAGGGAGGGCTGGGCTGGGGGGATGGGTGGAGGTCAGAGGGAGGGCTGGGCTGGGGGGGGAGGATGGGTGGAGGACAGAGGGAGGGCTGGGTGAAGGATGGGTGGAGGACAGAGGGCTGGGCTGGGGGGGATGGATGGAGGACAGAGGGCTGGGCTGGGGGAAGGATGGGTGGAGGACAGAGGGAGGGCTGGGCTGGGGGAGGATGGGTGGAGGACAGAGGGAGGGCTGGGCTGGGGGAAGATGGGTAGAGGACAGAGGGAGGGCTGGGCTGGGGGAGGGATGGATGGATGGATGGAGGACAGAGGGAGGGCTGGGCTAGGGGAAGGATGAGTGGAGGTCAGAGGGAGGGATGGGCTGGGGGAAGGATGGGTGGAGGTCAGAGGGAGGGCTGGGCTGGGGAGGATGGGTGGAGGTCAGAGGAGGGCTGGGCTGGGGGAAGGATGGGTGGAGGTCAGAGGGAGGGCTGGGCTGGGGGAGGATGGGTGGAGGTCAGAGGGAGGGCTGGGCTGGGGGAAGGATGGGTGGAGGTCAGAGGGAGGGATGGGCTGGGGAAGGATGGGTGGAGGTCAGAGGGAGGGCTGGGCTGGGGGAGGATGGGTGGAGGTCAGAGGGAGGGCTGGGCTGGGTGGGGGAGGATGATGGGTGGAGGTCAGAGGGAGGGCTGGGCTGGGGGGGAAGGATGGGTGGAGGTCAGAGGAGGGCTGGGCTGGGGGAGGATGTGTAGAGGTCAGAGGGAGGGCTGGGCTGGGGGAAGGATGGGTGGAGGTCAGAGGAGGGATGGGCTGGGGGAAGGATTGGTGGAGGTCAGAGGGAGGGCTGGGCTGGGGGAGGATGGGTGGAGGTCAGAGGGAGGGCTGGGCTGGGCTGGGGAGGATGGGTGGAGGTCAGAGGAGGGCTGGGCTGGGGGAGGATGGGTGGAGGTCAGAGGGAGGGCTGGGCTGGGGGAAGGATGGGTGGAGGTCAGAGGGAGGGCTGGGCTGGGGGAGGATGGGTGGAGGTCAGAGGGAGGGCTGGGCTGGGGGAAGGATGGGTGGAGGTCAGAGGGAGGGCTGGGCTGGGGGAAGGATGGGTGGGCAAAGGGAAAGTTTGTTGTCAGACCAACAAGTAGACAGTGAGATCTATTGGTTTCTCTACTTGGCCTGCAACCTATAGTGTTCGTTTTGTTAACCACATGTTGTTCTATAAATGTTTTGGTGTAGCATGTCTTTCCCTCCCCAATACAAGGGGACTTCAGTAGTGGTCAACTGAATGCAACTGAGGAAGATTTAAAGCCATATTTTTACATTTCTGAGCATTTTGATGAAGCCCTTCTGGGATGTATCATCAATGTTTTTATAATAATGATCTGATCTTTGCCAGTTTTCTGTGATGCAGGGTTTTGTCTGTCATAGTGCAAAGCCAATTGACCACAAGTCACCTTTATTTCTTGTAACGCAGTGAGACACACACACACTCACACACGCACGCACACACACACACACACGCACGCACGCACGCATGCACACACACACACACACACACACACACCGTTTATTCAGTAGATTTGTGTATTTTTATTCAGTGTAATTTCCTCTTTTCCATGTTTTATTATATTAACAATGTCATGTCATGTTTTATTGCATGTCACATCAGGTTTAGACATGACTGAGTCATGGTGAGAGAGGAGGTGGGAGGGAGGGAGGACAAAGATAAAGAATGAGAGAGGAGTGAACGAGGGAGAGACAGAGGGAGAGTGGGAGAGAAGGGGAGAGGAAGAGAGGGAGAGAGAGGGTTGTGTGTGAAAAGAGGGAAGTCCTTAAAGTTAGTGCCGCTAGGGCAGGGCTCTCCAACCCTGTTCCTGAAGACCTACCATCCTTTAGGTTTTTGCTCAAACCCTAATCTAGCGCACCTGATTTGAATAAATAGCTGGTTGATTAGCTGAATCAGGTCAGTTACAACTGGGGTTAGAGTGAAAACCTCCAGGAACACGACTGGAAAGCCCTGCTCTAGGCAATGCAGGAAGATGTTAGAGGGCATTCCCTGGATGTTTCTTTCATATGATGGTGTTTTGCTTTTCGTATTTTGTGTTTTCTTTTCATGTATTGTGTAATTGATATGTTTATATATATGAACAGTGTAATTGATATGTATATATATATACATATAGTGTAATTGATATGTATATAGATATGAACAGTGTAATTGATATGTATATATATATATGAACAGTGTAATTGATATGTATATATATTTGTATAGTGTAATTGATATGTATATAGATATGAACAGTGTAATTGATATGTATATAGATATGAACAGTGTAATTGATATATATATATATATGAGCAGTGTAGTATATATATATGAACAGTGTAATTGATATGTATATAGATATGAACAGTGTAATTGATATGTATATATATTTGTATAGTGTAATTGATATGTATATTGATATGTATAGTGTAATTGATATGTATATAGATATGAACAGTGTAATTGATATGTATATATATATGAACAGTGTAATTGATATGTATATAGATATGAACAGTGTAATTGATATGTATATATATTTGTATAGTGTAATTGATATGTATATTGATATGTATAGTGTAATTGATATGTATATATATATGAACAGCGTAATTGATATGTATATAGATATATGAGCAGTGTAATTGATATGTATATATATATGAACAGTGTAATTGATATGTATATAGATATGAACAGTGTAATTGATATGTATATAGATATGAACAGTGTAATTGATATGTATATAGATATGAACAGTGTAATTGATATGTATATTGATATGTATAGTGTAATTGATATGTATATATATATGAACAGTGTAATTGATATGTATATATATATGAACAGTGTAATTGATATGTTTATATATATGAACAGTGTAATTGATATGTTTATATATATGAACAGTGTAATTGATATGTTTATATATATGAACAGTGTAATTGATATGTATATATATATACATATAGTGTAATTGATATGTATATAGATATGAACAGTGTAATTGATATGTATATATATATATGAACAGTGTAATTGATATGTATATATATTTGTATAGTGTAATTGATATGTATATAGATATGAACAGTGTAATTGATATGTATATATATATATGAACAGTGTAATTGATATGTATATATATATGAACAGTGTAATTGATATGTATATAGATATGAACAGTGTAATTGATATGTATATATATTTGTATAGTGTAATTGATATGTATATAGATATGAACAGTGTAATTGATATGTATATTGATATGTATAGTGTAATTGATATGTATATAGATATGAACAGTGTAATTGATATGTATATATATATATGAACAGTGTAATTGATATGTATATATATTTGTATAGTGTAATTGATATGTATATAGATATGAACAGTGTAATTGATATGTATATTGATATGTATAGTGTAATTGATATGTATATATATTTGTATAGTGTAATTGATATGTATATATATATATGAACAGTGTAATTGATATGTATATAGATATAAACAGTGTAATTGATATGTATATATATTTGTATAGTGTAATTGATATGTATATAGATATGAACAGTGTAATTGATATGTATATATATTTGTATAGTGTAATTGATATGTATATAGATATGAACAGTGTAATTGATATGTATATAGATATGAACAGTGTAATTGATATGTATATAGATATGAACAGTGTAATTGATATGTATATAGATATGAACAGTGTAATTGATATGTATATAGATATGAACATTGTAATTGATATGTATGTAGATATGAAAAGTGTAATTGATATGTATATAGATATGAACAGTGTAATTGATATGTATATATATTTGTATAGTGTAATTGATATGTATATAGATATGAACAGTGTAATTGATATGTATATAGATATGAACAGTGTAATTGATATGTATATATATTTGTATAGTGTAATTGATATGTATATAGATATGAACAGTGTAATTGATATGTATATAGATATGAACAGTGTAATTGATATGTATATAGATATGAACAGTGTAATTGATATGTATATAGATATGAACAGTGTAATTGATATGTATATAGATATGAACATTGTAATTGATATGTATGTAGATATGAAAAGTGTAATTGATATGTATATTGATATGTGTAGTGTAATTGATATGTATAGATATGAAAAGTGTAATTGATATGTATATTGATATGTGTAGTGTAATTGATATGTATAGATATGAAAAGTGTAATTGATGTGTATATTGATATGCGTAGTGTAATTGTTGTTTATTGATGTGTTTCTGTAGGGCTCAACTGCAAAAGAGTCTGTGGTCTCAGCATGACTCTGATTAAAAAAAGTGAAATTAAGAAAGATACAGTAGAATTTAGTAGATACAGTAGATTCAGTACATACCAGGAAATACAGGAGATACCATTAAATACAGGAGATACCAGTAAATACAGGAGATACTAGTAAATACAGGAGATAAAAGGAAATACAGGAGTTACCAGTAAAAAACAGTAGATGCCAGGATAAACAGGAGATACCATTAAATACAGTAGATACCAGGAAATACTGTAGATACCAGGAAATACAGCAGATACCAGGAAATACAGTGGAAATGAAGAAATACAGTAGATACCAGTATATACCAGTAAATACAGGAGATACCAGGAAATACAGGAGATACCAGGAAATACAGTAGATAAAAGGAAATACAGGAGTTACCAGGAAATACAGGAGTTACCAGTAAAAAACAGTAGATACCACTAATGACAGGAGTTACCAGTAGATTTCAGTAGATACCAGAAAATACAGGAGATACATGGAAACACAGGAGATTCAAATAAAATGTTATTTATCACATGCGCCAAATACAACTGGTGTAGACTTTACCGTGAAATGCTTGTTACAAAGCTTTCCCAACGATGCAGAGTCAAAAATGATAATAATACGAAATAAAATAGCAACTAACACAAGAGGAACAAATACACAAGAATGGAGCCATATACAGGGGGTACCAGTACCTGGTAGATACAGTTGGGCAAAAAAGTATTTAGTCAGACACCAATTGTGCAAAAAGAGGAGAGAGGCCTGTAATTTTCTTCATAGGTACACTTCAACTATGACAGACAAAATGAGGAAAACAAATCCAGAAAATCACATTGTAGGATTTTTAATGAATTTATTTGCAAATTATGGTGGAAAATAATATTTGGTCACCTACAAACAAGCAATATTTCTGGCTCTCACAGACCTGTAACTTCTTCTTTAAGAGGCTCCTCTGTCCTCCACTCGTTACCTGTATTAATGGCACCTGTTTGAACTTGTTATCAGTATAAAAGACACATGTCCACAACCTCAAACAGTCACACTCCAAACTCCACTATGGCCAAGGCCAAAGAGCTGTCAAAGGACACCAGAAACAAAATTGTAGACCTGCACCAGGCTGGGAAGACTGAATCTGCAATAGGTAAGCAGCTTGGTTTGAAGAAATCAACTGTGGGAGCAATTATTAGGAAATGGAAGACATACAAGACCACTGATAATCTCCCTCGATTTGGGGCTCCACGCAAGATCTCACCCCGTGGGGTCAAAATGATCACAAGAACGGTGAGCAAAAATCCCAGAACCACACGGGGGGACCTAGTGAATGACCTGCAGAGAGCTGGGACCAAAGTAACAAAGCCTACCATCAGTAACACACTACGCCGACAGAGACTCAAATCCTGCAGTGCCAGACGTGTCCCCCTGCTTAAGCCAGTACATATCCAGGCCCGTCTGAAGTTTGCTAGAGAGCATTTGGATGATCCAGAAGAAGATTGGGAGATTGTCATATGGTCAGATGAAACCAAAATATAACTTTTTGGTAAAAACTCAACTCATCGTGTTTGGAGGACAAAGAATGCTGAGTTGCATCCAAAGAACACCATACCTACTGTGAAGCACGGGGGTGTAAACATCATGCTTTGGGGCTGTTTTTCTGCAAAGGGACCAGGACGACTGATCCGTGTAAAGAAAGAATGAATGGGGCCATGTATCGTGAGATTTTGAGTGAAAACCTCCTTCCATCAGCAAGGGCATTGAAGATGAAACGTGGCTGGGTCTTTCAGCATGACAATGATCCCGAACACACCGCCCGGGCAACGAAGGAGTGGCTTCGTAAGATGTATTTCAAGGTCCTGGAGTGACCTAGCCAGTCTCCAGATCTCAACCCCATAGAAAATCTTTGGAGGGAGTTGAAAGTCTGTGTTGCCCAGCAACAGCCCCAAAACATCACTGCTCTAGAGGAGATCTGCATGGAGGAATTGGCCAAAATACCAGCAACAGTGTGTGAAAACCTTGTGAAGACTTACAGAAAACGTTTGACCTCTGTCATTGCCAACAAAGGGTATAAAACAAAGTATTGAGATAAACTTTTGTTATTGACCAAATACTTATTTTCCACCATAATTTGCAAATAAATTCATTAAAAATCCTACATTGTGATTTTTTGTATTTTATTTTCTAATTTTGTCTGTCATAGTTGAAGTGTACCTATGATGAAAATTACAGATCCCTCTCATCTTTTTAAGTGAGAGAACTTGCACAATTGGTGGCTGACTAAATACTTTCCCCCCCACTGTATGTACAGGACATACCAGGATATACAGGAAATACAGAAGATACCAGGAAATACAGTACCACAGATAGACGTCCCACTTCCCCTTCCATCCTCATCTCCATCTTCTTCCTCCTCCCTTTTAATTACAATGCTTCTCTCTCTCCTGCATTGGCTATGATACCTTGCTGTGGCTCATCAATTGTAAGCACTTAGAGCCACGAAGCACCAAGGCCCTGATTAGAATACAATTAGGATTGCCCCGCAGCCCCTGGGAGAGGGATGGGCTGGAGGATGGAGAGACAGCACGGCTGACACGGTGGCTCCTCTTTCTGCTGACGTGAACTGGCCGGGACAGAGGTGGGGTCTCAGAGGGCGCAGGCGGGGTGAAGCATGTGCCAAGCTTGTATTGACTTCTGGGGGGAGGGGGGAGGTGTCGTCTCTGGCGCTGACAGTGGCGCTGACGGAGCCACTGTCACCCACCTTAATGACCGAAGTGGGAGAGAGGGGGGAGAGGTGTCGTCTCATAATGACCGGTGTTGGAGAGAGGGGGAGAGGTGTCGTCTCATAATGACTCGAGTGGGAGAGAGGGGGAGGTGTCGTCTCATAATGACCCGAGTGGGAGAGAGGGTGAGGTGTCGTCTCATAATGACTCGAGTGGGAGAGAGGGAGAGGTGTCGTCTCATAATGACTCAAGTGGGAGAGAGGGGAGGTGTCGTCTCATAATGACCCGAGTGGGAGAGAGGGGGAGAGGTGTCGTCTCATAATGACCAGTGTTGGAGAGAGGGGGAGAGGTGTCGTCTCATAATGACCCGAGTGGGGAGAGAGGGGAGGAGTCGTCTCATAATGACCCGAGTGGGAGAGAGGGGGAGGTGTCCTCTCATAATGACCCGAGTGGGAGAGAGGGGGAGAGGTGACGTCTCATAATGACCCGAGTGGGGGAGAGGTGACGTCTCATAATGACCTGAGTGGGAGAGAGGGGGAGGTGTCGTCTCATAATGACCCGAGTGGGAGAGAGGGGGAGGTGTCGTCTCATAATGACCCGAGGGGAGGTGTCGTCTCATAATGACCCGAGTGGGAGAGAGGGGGAGAGGTGACGTCTCATAATGACCCGAGTGGGAGAGAGGGGGAGAGGTGACGTCTCATAATGACCTGAGTGGGAGAGAGGAGGAGGTGTCGTCTCATAATGACCCGAGTGGGAGAGAGGGGGAGGTGTCGTCTCATAATGACCCGAGTGGGAGAGAGGGGGGGTGTTGTCTCATAATGACCCGAGTGGGAGAGAGGGGGAGAGGTGTCGTCTCATAATGACCTGAGAGGGGGGGGTCTCATAATGAGAGTGGGGGAGGTGTCGTCTCATAATGACCCGAGTGGGAGAGAGGGGGGGGTGTCGTCTCATAATGACCCGAGTGGGAGAGAGGGGGAGAGGTGTCGTCTCATAATGACCCGAGTGGAGAGAGGGGGAGGTGTCGTCTCATAATGACCCGAGTGGGAGAGAGGGGGAAGAGGTGTCGTCTCATAATGACCCGAGTGGGAGAGAGGGGGAGAGGTGTCGTCTCATAATGACCCGAGTGGGAGAGAGGGGGAGAGGTGTCGTCTCATAATGACCTGAGTGGGAGAGGGGGAGAGGTGTCGTCTCATAATGACCTGAGTGGGAGAGAGGGTGGAGAGGTGTCGTCTCATAATGACCTGAGTGGGAGAGAGGGGGGAGAGGTGACATGTCATAATGACCTGAGTGGGAGAGAGGGGGAGAGGTGTCGTCTCATAATGACCTGAGTGGGAGAGAGGGGGGAGAGGTGTCGTCTCATAATGACCTGAGTGGGAGAGAGGGGGGAGAGGTGTCGTCTCATAATGACCTGAGTGGGAGAGAGGGGGGAGAGGTGACGTCTCATAATGACCCGAGACATTTTCTGAAAAGCGAGCACTTAGATACGGACGGTCATTGTCACGTTTTCATACATTCTTAGAATGTTTGGGAATTACGTATACTAGTGATGGACAGGTTGACTCATGAAGTAACAATGTACATATTGCCAAAGCTTACTTTGGAGATGTACAATATTAACACCATTAATATAATAATGATCAATATTGTCAATTGGACAACAATAACTACAATAATCAAGGGTCAAAAAACCATACATTGAACAATAACAATAAGCATAGAGGACATGTGCAGATTGAATGGTCTGTCAGACACTGTCCCTCATCTTATGGCAGGCAGCAATGTTGTGCGCTGCCAAGCCACAGCTCTCTGTGGGTAGCCTATCCTCATCAGAGAGGTCTTTGAAACCTTGAATAAGGGTTTCAAATTTGGGGAAATTACATACTCAATTTTTTTTAAAGTAAACATTTGGTCAGGAAATGCAGCTGTCTCAGGTTCTGCTGTGGTGCAGTGGTTGCACAGTCTTTCCTCTGCAGGGAGCCAGGTTTTCCTGTCTACCCTTCTCAATAGCAAGGCTGTGCTCACTGAGCAATCATGGTCAAATAGTTTGCCATGGTGTACAGTCTATTTAGGGCCAGATAGCACTACATTTAGCTTTGTGCTTGTGTTTCCCAATAGGTAATGGT